>NW_027495193.1:0-262540 GCF_021521415.1 Bidens hawaiensis | reverse complement strand
GCAATTGACCTAAGGGGGAGATTGTTAAGTCAAAGACTTGTTCTATGGAACATATGGAAGATTGGAATCTTCTCAACCTCCTCAGAATTCGCTAAGTATGGATCCGGGCACACCTTAGACCTCCGAGCAAGCTTTTACTTTGCCAGGCACGATATTTTGTTTATCGGGCAAGGTTATCTTCTGGAAGTCTTCTTTAGTGAATTTCCGAGTAGGGTTTGCAAATTAGTGTATTACTGGGTATGGTTCACTAGTTTATGCAAGTCCGGGCATGGAGCACTTTATCAAGCAGGTTTGTTCTTCATAGCCAAGTAAAGCTCACTCCCGAGTAAGCTTTTGGCTAACCAAGCTCATGAAGCCAAGTAATTGGAATACCGGGCAAGGTATTGATTAATAAGTTGGTCCAAGTATGCTTGATGTCTTAATGGAATATCTTAAGGATCATCGGGCAAGGTTTAACTCAAGCAAAGGAACAGTGCCACCAAGCACACGTTGCTAATAAGCTATTCATTAGCAAAGGGTTGAAAGGACCATTGAAGAACAAGGTTGCTCGTAAGGGTTTGTCGGGCAAAGTCTGGCAAAGTCAAGAAGATTGAAGTCTACCCGGTGAGTATTTTACATGGTAAAATACTCTTCAAGTAAAGTCTACCTAGAAACTGATTCCAAGCACACTTCTAGGTTACCAAGTTATGAAGGATGGCAGAGCATACTCGGAAAGACAAAATTGATGCAAAGCCTACCCGGAAGACTTGTTTTACACTTAGGATTATTTCTGAATATGTAACTTGATTATGTTTTATCATTTGGGGTTTCTAGAAGGAATGACAGCTATTAAGGTGGTGTCAGGCCTATAAAAGGAATAAATTAGGGCACGCCTCCTAAGGTTGACAGTCTCATTCAATAAAGAAAAAATATTTGAGTGTGACGGCTGTCTTAGAATAGTACGGACATAAACTTCCTACAAGAAAACCTAAATTGATTATCCTTTTGTATGATGATCTTCGTATAAAATGAAAATCTTTTGAGTGAATCTTGTGTGTGTTATTTGCATATGAATATTGATAGCAACTACCCTGTTTATTATTGATTCCGCCTTTAATATACAGTAATCTTTCATAATATAGCAACCCGTCATTAACTCCCTTATCGACACATCTATTTGTGTGAGTTATGACATGATTTGAGTAAGATCCAGCTGAAATCGGGGACCTGAAAAGTGATATCAGAGCCATTTGCTGCTATTTTAGTAAGATTCTTGTTGCTGATTGAAGATTTGAAGAAAGATGACGTAAGCTGACAACTGTTCCATTGAAAAGTGACGTCAGCAGCTCTGTTTTTATTTCCATTTTTCTTCCAGATCTACAATCTATTGGTGTTTTCTCTTCCTTATATCAATTAAAGTTTCAGCCTTTATTTATAATCTTGCTCTAATCATATCAGACATATCAGATACGAACAACCTGTTTTCAGATCTGATTATTTTGAAACTTTTTTTTAAAAAGGAAACTGATTTTGATACTTTCAAAAAATGTATGGATATGAGGAACAAGAAGTGTCTACTAACAAGATTCCAAGATTGTATGGACATGAAAACTTTACCAAGTGGAAAGTACTCTTTGAAGCAGCCGTTTGCTACAATGATGTTGATATGTGGAATTCAATCAAGAATGGACCAAGGGACAATAATGAAGGTGCAAATGCTAATGCAACCGCTGCTGTAAGAGAAAGATTAAGAAAGATAGATGACAGGGCCTTAGCTATGATTAAGCTAGGACTATCTTGGGAAATTTTAACCAAGGTGGCACATCATACAACTGCCAAGACAATGTATGATGCCATTCTTGAGATGAATGAAGGGAATACTGAGCTGAAGAACATAAAGAAGCAAAGATTGAAACAACAGTTGGAAAGGTTCAAGTATAAGGAGGGAGAAAGATTGAAATCAATTCTAGAACGATTTCTAGCTATTGTGAATGAGTTGAGGACAACTGATTATGTTATGACTGATTTTGATATGAGTACCAAACTGCTCAATTTAAAGCCCAAAGAATGGTATACTTCCTGCAAGTTCATCCTTCAAAAACCAAATTTCAATGATTTGAAGGTTGATGATGTAGTATGCCTCCTTCAAGCTGCAGAATTAGAAATGATTGAGAATGAAATGATCAAAGAAGAAAAGCCATGTTTTCAAGTAACTAATGCTCTCATTGCTCCTATGGGGAACTTGTCAACCAAAAACCAGCAACAAATTCCCATAATTGAAGAACCAATTGAGCATGGTGTTGATACACCTAGGGCTTTTGTTGGTGGTAGTTCAAGCAACTCACAAAATCAGCACATGTTTAATTTCCAACTCCTAGAAGAACATGATTCAGCCTCAATGGCTAGTGGACATACACCTTTTGTTGGTGGCAATGGAAGTCATGGATCAGATTATCATGGCTTACTCTCAATGTTCACTGAATCTTATAATGCTTTTGTTGCAAAGAACATGGTTCATACAAGCATTGTTCAAGATGATTTGGAGCAAATTGATGCAGATGATTTGGAAGATATGGATTTGAAATGGCAAGCAGCCATGTTGGCTCTAAGAAGCAAGAGGCTATATAACAGGACTGGTAGATCTCTTCTATCAGGACCCAATGAAAGAATTGGTTTTGATAAGTCAAAAGCCATTTGCTATAACTGCCAACAACCTGGTCACTTTGCCAGAGAATGCAATATGCCAAGAAACTTTTAGATGAACCAATACCAGAATCAACCAAGAAATCAGCAGCATCAATATCAACAGTTTCAATAGACTTCAAGGAACAACAATTTCAATCACAAAAACTCCAACAATTATAACCCCAACTTCAACAACTTTCAACAGCCTCAAATGAACAATAATCAACAAGTCGTGCCACAGAATCAAGGATTTCAAAGGAACAACAATAAGAATCTTCAAAGTTTTCCAAACAATTCAGTTCCTACAAACCAAAATCAACCCAGAAATCAAGGAAATGTGGCTGTAACTTCACAGCATGAGGGTAATTTTGATTGGAGTAATCATTAAGAAGATATTGCAGATGACATCAAGAGGGCAAATGTGGCTTTCATGGCATTGATTGAAAAAGAAGTTGGATCATCATCTCAGGAATAGTCCACTCCACTGAATGACATAAGGTACATGGATAGTGGATGTTCTAGGCACATGACTTGTGACAAGAGGTCACTAGTTAATTATGAAGAAAAGTTTGAAGGTCCTGTGGCATTTGGAAGTGATGAAAATGATGGAAAGATAGTTGGGAAAGGAATTTTAACAAATGGAAAAGTTTCATTTGATAATGTGTTCCATGTAGAAGGCTTACAATACAATCTGCTAAGCATATCACAAATTTGTGATAAGGGATACAACGTTGGGTTTGATGACTCACACTGTTTCATCCTAAAACCTGAATTTGTTATCCCACCGGAAATGATTATGATGATGGCACCTAGAAATGGCAACCTATATAAGCTTAACATGAAGGAAGCTGTTTCAAGGGGTGGTACATGTTTTGTTTCCAAAGACACTGAAAATGAGTCTAAGTTGTGGCACAAGAAACTTTGTCATGTGAATCTGAAGAATATGAACAAACTTGTTAAAGGTGAGCATGTCATTGGCTTACCTACAAGAGAGTTCAAATTGGAAGAACATTGCAGTTCATGTCAAAAGGGCAAACAGCACAAGTCAACACATAAGTCAAAGCTCATCAGTTCAATTGATCAAGTACTTGATTTGCTTCACATGGATCTTTTTGGTCATGTGAGTGTGCCAAGTATAGGGAAGAAAATGTATTGTCTTGTGATCATTGATGATTATTTAAGATATACTTGGTTTTATTTCCTGAGTACAAAATATGAGACTGTAGAGTTGATTAAGGGCTGTGTTACAATGATTGAGAACAAACTGAATAAGAGAGTTAAAACAATTAGAAGTGATAATGGTACAGAGTTCAAAAATGGAGTTATGGAAGAATTCTGCACAGAAAAGGGAATATTTCAGTAGTTTTCAGCTCCTAGAACTCCTGAACAAAATGGTGTTGCTGAAAGAAGAAATAGAACACTTATTGAAGTTGCAAGAACCATGATAGCAGATGCAAATTTACCAGTGGCATTCTGGGTTGAAGCCATCAATACTACCCGCTATGTTAAGAACATGGAACTTGTCAACAAAAGGCATAACAAGACACCATATAAAATTTTCAACAATAGAAAGCCTTATATCTAGTTTTTCAAGCCCTTTGGATGCAAATGTTTTCTTCTAAACACCAGGGATTACTTGAACAAGTTTCAAACCAAATCCTTGGATTGTTTCTTTGTTGGATATTCTACACACTCAAAAGCTTACATAGTATATGTGAAAGACCATATGAGTGTTATTGAATCATCTGACATCATCTTTAATGAAAATCAGTTCAATACAGTTGATGGTGCAGCATGGCTGTTTGATCATGAAAAATTGATAAGGTCTTTCAAGATTTATCCTGAAGACTTTGATGACCCATTCTACAAGACCGTTGTATCTGAAGAGAAAAAGAAGAAAACATTGGACTTAGAAAGGTTATGGAAGAAGGTTTCTAGCAAAGAAAAGGAGTATACATTTATCAAGGGTATCTCAAATGACACTGTTGACCAAGAACAAGATCATGCAGAGATTAATCAAGACAATCAAGAAGTAGAGAATGATCAGGTTCAGACTGAAGAGAACCTAAACAACCAAACAACTGAAGAAGATGTAACTACTGCAAGATTTCAACATTTGTTTGAAAGCTTGAATCTTGGAAACAATGGTGCATCCACCTCAAGACAGAACATTGAAGAAGCACCAGAGTTTCATGATGCTGAAACAGATTTGACCATTGAAGAACCAGATCTCAATGAATCAAATCTTGACACAAATATGTCTGCAGATATGATAGTTCAAACCCTTTATGTTGAAAAGAATCATCCCTTTGAAAATATCATTGGAGATATAAATGAAAGAGTTACTAGAAGTCATTTTGAATCTGCAAACATCTGTTTATACTCCTGCTTTCTATCCCAAATAGAACCAAAGAACATTGTTCAAGCACTAAAGGACAGTAGTTGGGTGGAAGCAATGCAGGAGGAACTGGCACAATTCAGAGATCTACATGTGTGGGATCTTGTAGACAGGCCAAGGAACAGATCAGCAATTGACACAAAATGGGTTTTCAGAAACAAAAGGGATGAGAGGGGTATTGTGATTAAGAACAAGGCTAGACTTGTAGCATTGGTATGCCTTCAAAAGGAAGGAATAGACTTTGAGGAAGTCTTTGCACCAGTTGCAAGACTTGAGGAAATCAGGATATTCCTTGCATATGCTGCCTCAAAGAACATTAGGGTGTACCAGCTTGATGTTAAGTCTGCATTCCTCAATGGGAAGATTGATGAAGAGGTGTATGTTGCTCAACCTCCAGGTTTTGAGGATCCAATGTATCTAAACAGGGTGTATAAGCTAAACAAAGCCCTATATGGATTGCATCAGGCTCCTAGAACTTGGTATGATGAGCTGCCAAATCATCTTCTTGAAAATGGTTTCAAAAGAGGAGCCATTGACAAGACCCTCTTCTACAAAAGAAAGGGATTAGACTTGCTGTTATTACAGGTCTATGTTGATGATATCATCTTTGGTTCAACAAATGAACAAATGTGCATGGAGTTTTAAGGGTAATGAAATCCAAATACAGCATGAGTTCAATGGGGGAAATGAACTTCTTCCTTGGACTGCAAGTTCAGCAGAAGGCTGATGGGATTTTCATCTACCAGTCTAAGTATGTGCAGGATATCCTAGACAAATTCAAATGCAATGATTTGAATACTGCTTCAACTCCTATGGATACAAAGGAAAAGATGGTAGCTGATGAAAAGGGGGAGCCAGTAGATGAACATGAATACAGAGCAAAGATTGGGTCTCTGATGTATCTTACTGCTTCAAGACCAGATATCATATTTGCTGTGTGTGTCTGTGCAAGATTCCAAGCAAGTCCAAAAGTCTCCCACATGAATGTTGTTAAGAGAATCTTTAGATACTTGAAGGGTAGACCAGACTTAGGAATTTGGTATCCAAAGAACCAATCTTTTGACCTTATTGCCTACACAGACAGTGATTATGATGGCTGCAACATGAGCAGGAAGTCAACCTCAGGAGGATGTCAATTTTTGGGTGAAAGTCTAGTGTCATGGCAATGTAAGAAGCAGACTACTGTCTCAATATCAACTGCTGAAGCTGAATACATTGTTGCATCTGCTTGTTGTGCACAAGTTCTCTAGATTCAGAATCAAATGCTGGATTATGGTTTGAATTTTCTGAATACTCCTATTTTCATTGATAATATTGCTGCATATTTTACCGTTAAGAATCCTGTCCAACATTCAAAGACTAAGCATACTGAAATCAGACATCACTTCATAAGAGACTGCAGTGAAAAAGGTTTGATTGAAATGCAGAGAGTTGACAGAAGTGACAACTTGGCTGACCTATTCACCAAGCCACTTGACAGAACCAGATTCAACTTTCTTTTGAAAGCTCTGGGTATGATCAACTCAGATGAGGTCTGATTAAGGATATGTGCTTAGTGTATGTCTCTTTGTGATAACTGACTACACTTGATTGAAGATACATACTTTGAATGTTGAATGAATATATTGAATTAATATGTTGAATGAATATGTCTTGAATATGTTACTTGTTTGATGTTAACTGATTGGTGCTTAAGTGACTATCTATGCTATTCATGTGTCATTGTTGCAAATGATTGTTTATTAGTTAACTGATTTGATGTCATGATATGTAGTTTGAATTGTCTATGTGAATTAAATGCTTATATGATGTCATGAGTAATCACTTGATTATGATTGCTTGATTATGTGTGTTATCTGATCATTTAGATGATATTATAATAGGATAGACTATGAATGTTGAAAATGTCTGCATGTTTTAATTATGTTGAAAATGATTAATATTTAAATATGTTACAACTGTTTGTGTCAAAATATGTCTTTATGTCAAAGTTAAATGTTTCAAATGAATCATCAAAATGAATTTTTTTTGCATAATCACAAAGTTTTGATCAAAACATGAGCAATTTGTTAATTGTGCAGAAATATGATAATACTATTCAGTTCAAGCTTTAAAGAAGCTTAAAAGAAGGATTTTTCAATGAAAAATCTCAGGTAGTTGTTTTTGTTGAAAATAATGTCATTTACACAGCTGAAAGGACATACACTTGTGTATGTTTGGTCCTGCAATCTGTAAAGATTGAAAGGATAGCCACTAACTAGAAAACTAAAAGCATTTGGGGCAATTATAACTTATTTTCTATTCCTTCACTTAAAATTATGTCAATAGCTCTGACTTTGAAAGGATATATATTTACAATGTATGTTTGGTCCTATTAACCACTTGTGGTCAAACAGAATAGCCATTTACCTGCCAATTAAGAGATATTAGAGTGATTGAATATTAAACTTAATAAATTGGGAAATGATAGTACATTGACTACTTAGCCAATCATATGGATTTATTAGGCTAAAAGGACTCTTAGTACAGTCATTGAAAAGTATGGTTGCTTTCTCATGATATGTAAAAGCTAAGGTGATATAAACATAAAGAAAATGCTAAGATTTAAGTGGAGTTACATTGTTGTCTATGCATGTTCCTAGATAAATCTTTTCAAATGAAAGGCAGAAAAGTGATTATCCAGACATACACAAGCCTGTTGGTTTTTGGTTACCCAAAATGAATCAATTTTAAAAGAATGACAAAGAACTGCTGTGAAACTACTTTAATTTCAAATATTTAGTCAACCAAAAGTTGATACACGTTCACAAATTTTTATTGAAAAAATTCAAACATGAGGGTTAATAATAGAACTACAAGGGTGGAGGCAATTATATAAGTCCTTTAAACATCCAGAATGAAAGGCCTGTAAGTCCGATTTGCATGGCATATAAGTCCAACGTTCAACCTCACATATGTTTGTAGATTTGAAGGGAAATATCTTATAAATTTTCAAAAATTTGTTCTGCCATTAAAAGTTTTAACCAAAACCAGGAGGTCAAAGTCAAATTGGGGTGATCTGGAGAAAGCCAAATAAGCCTTAAGGATAGATAAGGAGCATCAGAACACAACATGTGTTATCCATTAAATTTTCTGCAACTTAATTGAAACTTAATCATATCACCAAAGAGATGAAAATCATGTTAAGTTTAGACCTGCTGTTGACCTGTCTTTGTAGTCATAGTAATGCTGAGAATGAAGTATTGAGAAAGCTACTTAGTCAATATGATCCCATTCCTGAGATCTTTTCAGTTTACGAACGAAATTGTTTTGAAATGAAACATAACTGAAATTTGATCTCTAAATGCACCATTTGCTCTTAAACTATGATCTGAAATGATACATAACTTAGAAATGTATTTGACAAGTGGTTTAAGTCAAACAGTGTTGCATTTTGCCTAAAATAGGTTGAATATGTATGTTCGGGTAAGGTTTGAAGTTCTCAAACCTTTCCGACTACACTTAGATATTTTTATCTAAGTTTACTATTTTCGGGCATGCTTTGAAGTATTTGATACTTTTCGGGTAGAGTTACTATTTTAGTCACTTTCCGGGCAAGCCTGACTGATTATGTTTGAATACGTATTTTTGGGTAAGGTTTTATGGTTTTTAACCTTTCCAGGCACACTTAGTTGTTTTTATTTAAGTTTGTCATTTCGGGTATGATTTGATGATTTGAATTTTCTCAGGTAGACTACACTGTTTTGTTTAGTTCCCAAGCATACCTGATGGTTGAATGATTATCCTAGCAAGTTGTGTGCTAACATAGGATTGTCGGGCAAGCACTTTGAAAATTTTAGACTATAGTACACTTAGGTGTTTTATATTTAATATTTTCATTCCGGGCATGCTATATGTTACTTGTGATTATGATTGCTTTGAAATTACAAGTGTTTTCGGGCAGACTTTGTCTTCCGGGCACACTTTATATTCCGGGTACACTATTGTTCCCTCGATATACTTGGTAATTTCAAAATTTAACTTTCCGAGTACACTGTCTGCTAGATATCATTCCGGCACACTTTATACTCCATGAAAGTTTATTCGGGTATACTTTGTAAAGATGGTTGTTCAGGCACACTATCTTGTGAAGGTTGCTCGGGCGTACTATGCATCAAAGTATGCTTGATTGAATGTGTTTCTGATTCTCATAGGAGTTTTGCTAGATTGAGTTACTTAATTTATATTTGAGAAATTAACTTGGGTATCTTAATTGATTCCTAGCAAGGATGCTTATTTGATATTTTATACTTGATTGTTTATCTTGTGATTATGTTCTCAAGAAATCTGGTATTTCGGGTAAGTTTTCTTCATTTTACTTGACTTTAAATTAGTTAACTAGACCAAGTAAGGTTTGTATGTGGAAGATGCCGAGTACACTTTGTCAATTAATAATGAACATTTTTGAGCAAAGTTTAACCTTTTAATTTTATCGGGTAAGGTTTTAAAGTGGATAAGATTATTATGTTTGACAGCCAATAATTCACTACACGACAAAATGCATTTAAAACTCACTTTCAAAAGGTGTATAAGAGGGAGTTAGGGATATTTTCAACATTATTTTCCCTCTCTCTCTATCCTTCCACTAAAACTGCTTACTCACAAAGAAACCCAAACCGACTTATCATATTCGTCTCTAATACAAACCCTAATTTTAATCAGCCCCCTAATTCCGACTCGGTAAGCAATAATAATGTGTTTTTCGATAACGATTAGACTATAATGGGCTTCGATTATGTACTTGATTACTAATATTCTTTTTTTGTGTTTAGGTTATTAACTTGTCGAAGATCAGGTTCTTAATAAAATTTCTCTCTTTCTTCTACAAATTTATAACTTGAAATTGCTTAAAGTAACGAACTTTTATGCTAATTTCACTTTGAATATGTTTGATTATGTTGTTCAGATATGGCAGAAGAAGAAGAAGTTCAACCTAAGTATGCCTTTGAACCAAAGCACAATATGTGCGCACTGTTGGAGGTCACTCCCAACAATGAGCCAGTGGAAAGGATGATTTCTTGGATGGCTAGATCCAATGTGCGATTTGCTCTCACTGAATCCCCAATCATCTACAGAAATCATTCCCTAGATTTCTGGCGTTCTGCAAGACTTGTGGATGACATTCATGGGAAAAGAATTGAAGCAACAGTTGCGAGCCATGATATTCATGTTACAGAAGGGATGATAAAAATATGTCTGCAGTTACGAGATTATGACCACAACCACATTAATTTCAAAACGGATCATTTGATGAGGATCTTTGAGCAGACAATGGGGTATCAAGGAACTGTCCATGATGGACAATTTCAGAAGGGGATGTTTCCTATGCTGTATAGGTTCTTGATTCACCATGTGATACAGGGGTTTTCTCCAAGAAAAATATCATGGACTCTGATGAGTCGTGATCTAACAAATGCCACTGTTGGTATTATATATGATCTGTCTTTCAACTTTTCTAAGATGATATTTGATGGCATGATTGGTAATTTGAAGAAGGCAGAAGTTGATAGATTCCTGCAATACCCTAGATTCCTACAGATCATCTTTAATAGGGAATTACAGGGTCTACCCACAATTGGTATGACACATCAGCTGCAGGATCCCGATACTTATAGAAGAATTGCCAATCCAGGAAGGGCAAACCGATACGATCCTAACATTCCATATGAAGTATTACCATGGCTGTTGAACCATGATTTGGAAATAATTCTTGTACCTGAGTTAAGCTCAGAGGAGGAAGAAAAAGATGATGGTGAGAGTGATGATGACAGTTCTGATGATGGAAATGATAATGCTGATGATGGAGATGAGGGAGAGGATGGAGGAGCCATGATTGTTGGTGCACCTGATCAGGGGGAGCAACATGGAGGAACAAGAACAACCTATTCCAAGACCACCACAATCACCACCACATATTGACCAACCCATTATACAATCACCACCACAAACTCAACCACATCAAACCACTCAATCCCCACCCCAAACCCTAACCATAAGGCAACCTGAAACATCAACACATATATCCCCAACACCATAAACACCACCAACATATAGCCCAATTAATTATGATCCATTTATTCCAAGCCAAACTCATACACAATCACCACCACAATCCAGTTTCCAAACTCACACCACAAACCTAGAACAAACTGAATATGAACAATTTTCTATATCACCACCTACAACACCACCAACTGACATTGACTTGTTGACCTTGTTGAAAGAAAATGCTGAGTTGAAGAGAAGAAATGAGGAGGTTACCAATGAAAATGTAATGTTGTTAGATCAGTTGGTACATGCAAAATTGAGGATTCGAGCCCTAGAGCAGGAGGATGAGAATACCTCAGCTGCCCCAAAACAGGGGGAGATTGAAAAGATGCCAACTGAGTCGGTGGTAAATGTTGAGAATGTAGATAGTTTGAAATTGATTCCAAATGCATATGATGATGATGAGGAAAGTGATGAAAGGAGATCAAGGGATGATGATTATGAAGGTGATAAATCAGATGTGGGAGAACAAAACTATGATGTGAATGATGAAGTTTTAACTGTGGAATAGAGTGAGGAGGAGGAAGAAATGAGAAATGAAGAAGAAACTGAAAATGATATTGAAAAGACAAATGCTGAAGAAAATGTACCTACCACTGATGTAGCTACTGATATTTTGACTGATGCAACAATTGATGTCGTAACGGACATACAAACTAATGTAGAAACTGAAGTAATGAATGAAGAAGATGCTGCTACTGAGGAGTTGATACTCACTGAACCAGAAGCTGAACAAACTGAAACCTCCAAGATTGTATAGCATGATGAAGAGATGGAAAGACTGGATAGAGATATTGATGAAGTTGAGCCTGAAACTGAAGAAGAACTCCAGAAGAGATTGAGTAAGGGAAAGGCTAAAGTAACCGAGAAAGAGCCTGTTAAGGCTTATCCTGATATAGATATTCTGTTTAGAGATGATGCTGAAGCTGCTGCTACTGCTCTAAGAGAATATGAAAATATTATGAGGGAAATAAGGGACAGAGAAATACTGGCCCAAACCATAGACCTTATAGAGTTGGCAGAGTAGGAAGCCTTGATCAACCAAGCCAAGTTTGCAAAACAAATTATTGAAGAAGTGGCTGATCAAGAGGTGATTGAAGCCTTGATTAAGTTAAAGAAGCAAGAGGAAGCTGACAATTCCTTAGCTATGGTGGTTAGCATGTTTCAATCTCAAATTCAACCAGAAAGTAAGTCAACAGAAACTGCTGAACCTACAAATCTGAATACTGAAATGATGAATGAAGAGGAGATTGGTGAGTCCATTGCCTTAATGGCTGCAAAAAAATGTGCTCAACAGATTAAAGATGACATTAGACAAAATCCTGATGAATGGGAGTATGTGGATGATCCCAAGTATGGAAAGAAATACTCAAGAAAAAGGGATAGATCATAAACATTTATGACAGCCGAAGGTATTGAGTCTACAAAGAAAGGAAGATGGGATGATCAAAATAAATACTTTGTAGAGACTCCTGATGATGAGGCAAGCCCAATCAGGGCAGTCCCACTACAAACCTTGCAACCATGTGAAAGGGTTCAAGGTGTCCTGATGTGCCTATTAGAACTGAACAAAATCCAGATCAACCACCCTCTGATGAACCTAATATTGATGCTGTAAATGATTCAACTGAAGAGGAGGATGAGTCTGATGAATCTGATGATAATCCTGATGATAATCAAGGTGAAAGTGTTAAAGCTGCAAATGTTGAGTCTCCACAAGTTGTAATGACTGATGAGCAGAGAGCAAACATTGAGCTGAGTATGATGGAAGCTAAAAGGAAACATCCATTAGTTGTGAAATTGAGAAGATTTGGGATAAAGTTTGAAACTCTGGCTGCTATGAATGATGATGAGTTGAATCAGAGACTTGAAGAAGAAAATGAAAAGATCAAAAGAGCCATGCAACAAAAGAATAGAGATGCTCAAAAACACAGAGACTATCTAAGGAAGCATGGATATTCTGAAAAAGATTTGAGCCACTTCAATCATTACAAACTTCAAGATCTGTATAACAGTGAAAGAGAAAAAGTGATAGAAAAATGTGTAAAGGAGAATGAGAAGATTGAAAAGTTGGAAACATTAAAGAAAAAGTTTGGAGGTATGTGTGGTTACCTGCTGGAGAAGGAATTGAAGCCTGAAATAGTTGAGAACCTATCTAGAGAATCAGTGTTGGACCAATACAATAAACTGAAAAGAAAAAAAAAACTGAAGAGGGTCCAAACTGAGAGCTCTACTAAACAATCTGAAACATCTGTTGAGCCTCCAATAAAGAAAAGAGAGATAATGACTCTGAGGGAGAAACAGAAGATTCAGGGTGAAAAGGAAATGTCAAAGGAAGTACCTGTTGTTGAAACCCCTACTCCACAAGAAGTCAAACCGAACCTGAAGATGAACCCATTGTTCCTTGGGAGAATGAAGAAATGATTAATATTCTGAGGAAGATAATGATTAATCAAAGGGGGAATGGATGAAGCCTCTTTTGATGCCTTGGAAAAGCAAGACTTAAAAGAACTTTTCTATAACCAAAAGGCTGATTGGGAGAAAGCTCTAAGGGAAGGAGAAAACCATAGAAGCTTTGTGGATGGAAAATTTATACCTGCTGGATTGTCAAACAGACCTGGTATGGCAAAAAATGTTGCTCACTCTTAAAGAACAAGCTTGACAAGATATAGTTGAACTAGCTAACCTTCCACCTGAGATGGTAGAGGCATTCTACATCAAAACTTTCAATCTGGGGCCAAGAAAACCCATGAAGTCTATTCCCTTTAGGCCTCCAATCTCAAGAAGACATCAACAAGGTGGAAGGGGTGAAGGTGCAAGAGGTGAATCAAGTAGATCTGTACTACAAAGAACAACAAGACCACAATCAGATGTGGATCTTCCAAGAGAAATTTACTATGATTCTGTGTGTGAATGCTTGAGAGTGATTATGGAAAACAGACAACTGAGGGAAATAGTTGTGAGGAGTGATTTCTATGAATACACTCAAGAACAACTGGAAATAATGGCCACACTCACTTTGTATGACTATCGGAACAGAAACAGGATGGCTGGAAGATAGATGAATGATCTCTCTAAGTTCTTAAGAGATGAAGCTGACAAAGGATTCAGATTCCTAAAAGAAAAAAGAAACTGGAGAACTGCCCAACTTCACAAATCAAAGAGAACTGCAAAGTTAAGAAGGATGGACATGGAATACCCAATTCCTCCGTTACTGTGAGATAAACCTCATGCCGTATAAATATTTTTTCGGAAGCTTTGAGTGAGTCATATGTTTCATGTGATTTAGAACTTGTTGCAATTATTCATTTCAAGACCGAATGAGGAGTTGTATAAGGAAGAAGGTAATATTTACACAATTCCATCAAACCCATTACCAAAATTACAAAACCCAAAAAAACCGATCACTTTATCCATTGTCACTGGTAAAATACAACACTGGTCTTTTACCAGCAGACCCTAAAGAACTGGCCCTGCATTCTTTCGATTTCAATTTCCTTTGCTGCATACACTTCACAAAACCTAGGTTGCCTCCAGAACTTAGGGAGAGAATCTTTCTCTTTAGCAATGAGGTGAGGAAAAAGTGGCGCCAAAACGAACAAAGGCCACCATTCTGTGGAATTTCCAAAAACGCAATGAAGAGAAGAGCAAAAAGATATGAACGATGCTTAGGTTGCGGAAACTGGTCCCACGAAGGAAGATGTAGAAAAAGTCAAACTCAGTCTCAGCATGAATATACCGAACTAATGAGGGTGGGGCTATTAGGCTCAAAGTCAAACGATCCAATAGAGTTGGAAGTTATATTCAGAACAGGATTGAGGAAGAATTGATCCACATCCTCGATAAAACTGGTCTTGACGATCTGACCTTAAAAGAGTCATTAGGTACTTTAAAAAAAAAAAAAAAAAAAAAAAAAAAAAAAAAAAAAAAAAAAACTTCTCGGAGAAAAAGGAGCTAACCATCGAAGACATCTCAAAACTCCCAACAAACAATGGAAGTTGTATTTACCATTAACCCTTGAACCACCACAAAATACCAATTCCGACTAACACTAAACCAAAACCCCTTTTTACCTTCTGATCTATGCAACCCTTCAAAAAGGTAGAGATTTGAACTTGTTACAAGCTTATTTATCACAGGTAACATTTTGGCTAAGAGTGTTCACATACTTACATCACAGGTATGATCATATATAAAACTGAGTGTGAGTGAACATTGTCTCTTTTATCACTAACATAAAGATTGGTTATTTTGTTTCGTCTTCTTGAAGCTCACTTAAGGGGTAGCTATGATCTAAATTTGCTGTTTTTAGAGGATATTTATAAGAGGATTGCTTGAGGACAAGCAATGTTCAAGTGTGGGGATGTTTGATGTACATATAAATATACATCTTTTCGGCATCAAATAATCTCTAAAAACTGCAATTTCTATCCAATAACATAGCATAAAAGACTACTTATCATAATAAAACATAATTTCAGGTGAAACCAAGCCTCAAACGAAGAAACAAGCAAAAAGACGAAGAAAAACATAAGAAAACACAAGAAAACAAAAAAACACGCCCCCATGCCTCAAGAAACACGCCCCCATGCTTCTGACACAAGAAAAGACAAAATCTAGAAGCAAAATCATGGGGCCGTGCTCATCATGCACGGGGCCGTGGACGAGAACAAAGAAAAGACAAAGAAGAATTGAGCACATGTCACTAAAAATCACGGGTTCGTGCCTACCAACCACGGGGCCGTGGCCACGTCACAGAAAAGACAAAACAAATCTGGCACATGTCATAAAAATGAATGGGGGCGTGCTCATCAAGCACGGGGCCGTGCCTCACCATCCAGAATGCCTATAAATAGTGGATCATGTTGCACTAATTTGGTGTGCCTTGAAAAGAATTCTCTCCGGTTTTCACTTATAAAAACACACACTAACACTCACTTAGAAGATCTAGTGAAGAGTTTGAAGGTTTGGAGGTCATCACCACTAATCATCATCATCAACCATCATTACCATCATTAAGAAGAAGGATTCATCTACATTTGATTAGATTGTTCCAAGTTTAATCATATATTTGTTATTATCAATCATCTTAATGTTTATCACTATGCTCATTATGAGCTAAACTCCTTTTACCATCTAAAATCTACGAAGAAGCTTTGTTTTACTTGATAATTAACCAAGACATGTGATGTAGTCTAGTAAAGTACATGGTTATATTACAATTATCTTTTGATGAGAAATGTTTCACCATCTTAAATCACAAAATCAAAGTTGGTGGTTGTCAATATCTTTGGAAATCGTTCATGATCGATTCATGTTCTTGAAAGATAGAAATACTTTGATACATTATCGAAACATGGATCCTTATATTGTACTTAGAAATGATGAGATATAAGTTATGGTGTATTTTTCTAAACCTTGGTAATCCGAAAATGGCTTTGCTTAGGATATCAAATTAGTTAAAGAAACCATATGTTAACGGAATGTGTAATTATAACCTACATAAATCAACCAAGGGGAGGTTGTGTGATGAACTACAACCACCCGAAGTTGTTAGAATTAGTATTTGAGAAATCGAAGTCAATCCTAATCTTTCTACTTCACGAAACTACTTGTCAACTCAAATCGACATCATTGAGATGGTATGACATTAGGAAAGGGTGGACTTTAAAATGCGCATACCATCTCCTTAGTGCCGAAAATGCTCACTTAAGGCTTAAGGAGCTATCTATCATATATTGCTACGGAAAGTTTATCACATGTCTACATATTAATTATCAATGCTAAAATGGAGTGGATTCTTGATCTTAGATGGTAACCTTCGCATAATTGAACAACTCGTTTAGAATCTCTTGTCTCGGTCACCTATATATTATATATAAGTATTTATATTTTATAAAAAGTTTAAAAATCAACCCCAAAATGATTAAAACCTCTGATTGAAGTAAAACAACTATTAGAAACCTTTATGTCCACGGATCGATACTTGGTTCTTACCAATACTATTCTACATATACGATAGGTACACTTGCCTATTTTGTGTGTGTTTAGTCTTTGTAGAAATCACTTTTATAAATTTAAAACACGATCTTGTGCAAAAGCAAATCATCCAACCTTTCATATTTTATACCACTAGCACGCACACATCAATGTCACTCCTTAACCCTTTCCAACTCATCTTTAACACCATGGGCGTTAAGGTATACTCATGGGCCTTAGGTCCTTTTCACAAACCGGTGTTAGATTTTACATTTATGAGGTGTGAAATACTTTGCGGAAAATATGTGCAACTTTTTTAAACCTTTCATAAGGAAGGCTATTATCTGTAACATCTTGAAAAACACAATATTTACTTTTGGGTTAAAATGTCAACTTGAAAATAGAAGGACCCAAAAATAATTTAATAATAAATATGGTAAAGAAATAATATATATGGATTATATTAAATTAGAAGGATTCATATTAAAGAAATGGAGGAAAGAATTTCCATCCCACATAGAAAGGAGGGACAAAATGGAATTCCTTTCTATGGGTATAAATAAGGTAGATAAATTCCATCCCACATGGAAATTTGTATAAATTTGGAAGCTCTTTATAAGAGATGGAGTTTCCATAGTAATATTCTTTTATGCTTAGCATGCACCAAGTGCTCCTAGTAGAGGGTGTGGAGCACGCGACGCGCACACGCACGGGCACGGGCGAGGACGAGGACGATGGCGATGGCGATGGAGAAGGCGAAGGCGAAGGGCGTTGGACGCAATGTGGCGCTATACGCGATGGATCAACTGAATAACTGATATGGGCTAAATTATATATAAATATTATAAATATTTCCTACATTTTAAATAGCTTTTGAAGTTTTTTTTTATTTAATATTACTCTCAACTGACACATATTTAAACTTTAAAGGTTTCATGAGACTACAAGTTTAAAACTAAATAAATGATTGTGTGAATGCATTGTGGTGTTGAAGTCTTGGATTTCAAATTTTACAAGACATATGGGCTGGGCCCACAAGAAGATCAAAAGAAATAAAGGATTTGTGACCAGAAAATAAACTGGTTGGCTTTAAGATTTATTTTAGCTCCAACAAATCTTAAAGCCCACTAGTTTATTTTCTGGTCACAAATCCTTTATTTGTTTTAATCTTCTTGTGGGCCCAGCCCATATGTCTTATAAAATTTGAAATCCAATACTTCAACACCTACAATGCATTCACACAATCATTTATTTAGTTTTAAACTTGTTGTCTCATGAAACCTTTAAAGTTTAAATATGTGTCAGTTGAGAGTAATATTAAACAAAAACAACGTCAAAAGCTATTTAAAATGCAGGAAATATTTATAATGCGATACGCGGTGTAGCGATACGCGATCGCCTAACCTTTTGGGTCATCGCGATACGCGATGACTAGGCACATAAATCATGACACGTGTCCAGCCATGTGGTGCCACGTGTCAACACGTGGCATGTCTACTAGGTGACCAATCAAGTCTAGTGGGCGGCGTCGTGATACGCGATGGCCAAACATAAAGTTCCATCGCGATAAGCGAAGGAATATTATATTCAATGGCGGTTAATAGATCCATCGCGATACACGATGGATCCCTTTTTAACCCATCGCGTATCGTGATGGGTCACAATCTCAACCTTATAAATAGGGGTGTCGAGCTTTGCTTTATGCATCCCAAATTCTCACTTCACAATCACATCTCTGGAAATACGTGCTATGGCCCCATTGTGCCGACAATTCATTCTCGAAATATGTGCAAGGTGTAGAAGTGTTGTTAGATCATTCCCTAAATACCAACGACAAGTAGGAGTGTTGCCCGCGTCAAGCATAGGCATTTCTACAAATACAAGCCACACAAGGTAGGGGTTCCGCCCAATTATTTTATAATATATGGCTTAGACCATATTCGAAGGTATAGTCTATACCTTGATTATATAATAAGTAAAACATAGTTTTCATAAGACGAGGGTATAGATAAAATATTATTTCTTTATAATTATAAATATTTTATAATGTTTCTTAAGAAATAAGAAACTTGGTATATATGTTTCTTCATGAAGAAGAAACGTAGTGTTTAAATTATGAAACTTCTTGGACTAAGGGTCCAAGTATTTTATAAAAGAGAATTGATTATCAAGGTAATGATTATATAAATAGACCAAAGGTCTAAAACTGATCATTGATCTAATATTTATAAAAGGTTTTTCTCGTACTATAGGTCTGAGGTAGGAAGAAGAATATATCAGTGAACTGCACTGATCATAACAAAGGTGAAAACGTCCAAATTTATTTATAACCTTTAATCGGGTCTTATAAATTATTACATGGGATTACGTATCCCTAAAACGTTATAAACAAAGATAATCGTTGGCCCTCAGGCTATCGTATACGTTTGTCTGGATCCTTTCATATATGGTTTGACGGTGGGCACACCGCACCACGCTGGATTATGCCTCCGCCACGTTGGGCCGGACCTACGATGTTCTAGTTGGGATAATGTTTGGGTATATAGGTAGTGGATACGATCTCGAGGTTGCGGTGTTCGCTGAGCGGTTTTGAGTTGAGCTAGAGTTTGTAATAGTTATTCAGACTTTATGACCTGATTGTTTCCTAAGCCACGTTGGGCCGAGGCCTACGATGTCTCGAGGGGATAATTAAAGTATTAAAATATTTTGTGTCAACATATTCACCAACATGCGTTTCTGACGTATTTTTTAAATTGTTTTACAGGTAATCAAGTGTAGACGTTTGGAGTTGGAGTTTAACCGTTAGACGATCTGATGGCTCATGAAGTTTTAATATTAAAATATTATAAATTATGGTTTTTAACTTCAACACTTTTGTAACAAACTAACGGATGTTTAATTCCCGTCTTTTGGAATATATTAATATTTTAAGTCATAACTTCCGCTTTACAACCTTAAACTCTAATATATTTACAAAACATGTTCCAACTATTGGTCACACTCCTAGGCCCTAAGGTGGGGTGTGACAGGTTGGTACAGAGCCATCGATCTTAGCGAACTAGGTATTTAATCATACATAAGCTTTGATCAAGGGATAAGTTTCAATATTTTATTATATTATATGTAGGGATAAGATAGGTTGGTATTCTCTCTTATCCCTCATCATTCTAAAAATTCTATACATTTATGTCACTAAAGAAAGTGATGGACGACTTTATGTGCGACGCAAGAAAAGTTGGCATCACCGAGCCAATACTCCCGGAGGACAACAAGAATGAAGATTATTATGAAGATTTCTTTAAACATGAACGTCCAATTATACCTGTGGTTCCATATGGAAGTCAACCCATCTACTTCCTCGGCACGGAGCAAATGCCAATTCACATACCAAGTTCTCCACCAACACCCGAGTATCATTTGTCTGATATTCTGGACTATCACCCTTCCAATGAAATTCAAGTTGATAAGCCTATCAAATCGAAATCTGAGCAAGACACATCCTGTTGGATGTAGTGTCATTCCGATCAATGAATGTGGCATTTTGGAACTCCAACTTATAACCCACCAGATCCCAACAATGATACTTTAACAGGTCCATCAAAGAGACCTAAGATAAGGGTGATGCAACCTCAGGAAAAGATAAAAATACAAGTGGATCTGAACAAAGATGATGAAGAGATGTGGACGGAGGAAGAATTAGAAGAGAATCCCGAGGTGGAAGAGGAGGATTCTGAAGAAGAAATTTCGGAGGAAATAAGTACCGAGGAAGAAAACCCTCGTACTCAGAACATTCCATAATGTGATTGTCCACCATATATTGGTTGCCAACACCCCATGCTTCCTATGACCTCTTACTATGCTTTTCAAGAATCACCAATTCATATGCCTTATGGATATATCTCTCAAGATCCTTATGTTCAGATGTTTCCTCCAAGTTTTCCACCATACCCTGGAACTGTTCCTACCATCGCGGAAAAAGCCAATAAAATAAGATAACAAGAAGCAACTGCTGAAGCTTTTTACAACCTACCATTTGAAGCAAGTCCCCTATCACCATTCTCGAAGAATCACTATGATATTGTTATGATGGGATACCGTGATCCACCACCACAATATGGAGACCCAAATGTTATGCCATAGTCACAAGAAGAACATCTTGATAGAGCCCTGCATGAAACCGATGACTTGAGAAAGAAGATTGCTACTAATGGTGGCAAACAGGAGAAGGTTGGAAATAAATTACTACCGAATTGTAGTAAGATGAAGAAGATAATCAAAGATTACATGAAATATTAGGAATCATGTCCGCTTGTGTTTGTATCGTTTGTTTCGGTGTCAGTCTTTGTAACATATTCTATCAATAGGATTCGTAGTTATTGTAACACCCCGCAACCGCAGCGGAAACGTAAACGGGATGCAACAGACACCTCTGATATCAACCACATTGTTTATAAAGAAAACTGAATACATTAATATACTTCAAATTACATTATCTTGTATCTCATTACCGTCTAGGTGATACACACATCGTACAATACGATACACAATTCTATTTGTTATAATGTATCCTAACATCCTGCACGCAAATCTTACACACATCAAGCACTTAGCACGTAAGCAATCACTTCATCTTAGTTGTACCTGAAAAGCATGTGAGAAAACGGGTCAACTACGAATAGTTGGTGAGTTTCACAATTTGAGTAAACCATGATAAATCCATATCAAAATATAATATTATCTGGGGACACTGTTAACCCAGTACTGTACTCATTCCGGGGACAATGTTAACCCAGAATTACGATGTAATTATGCTGAGCCCACAAGTGAAACCTCTGACTATCACACACAACCCCCGTGGCATATCCCCTGCCCACGGACCCGTGGCATATCCCCCGCCCACGGAACTGCCCCAAACCGCTATGTCTAACATTACATAGCAAAATATATATCAACAACAAAATAGACATGTGCAACTGGCTGGGAAACATCAGCAAATCCATGCCGGACCAGTTGGGTTTGTCAGACCAATAGTACTATCCACACTCTACCGGCTTTCAGTTAATCACTCGTGTTCCGGGGCCTTAGAATGTTAGCAACTCAGACAATTACCATCTTAGTACATTTCCGTACGATTCCCGTACAATAAAATATATATAAATCCACGCAAATCCATGCGTTCAGTATGTACTTAAACATTTCAGTAAAAACATGCTTCCGCCCCGAGAAAATATTCGAAAACAGTTCAGAAAAAGGGGCTCGTGAAACTCACCTTAGCACATGCAAGCAGGTAACAACAATCATTATCCGTTAACACGTCCAATCTGTAATATGATCCCTACGATCGTTACTATACACTCATTATTAATATAACTTTAACCAAGTTACCGGTACATCTGGGGACACTGTTAACCCAGCACTGTACCCGTTCTGGGGGCAAGGTTAACCCAGGAACACTTCTCCGGACTCAGATTGTGATGTCGTTTAGAGTTCAACAGTCAAATTTTCTAATAGCTTGTTTTCCCCGTTTTGCGTGCCTAGCACGGTTACCCGTTTTTATGTTTCAAAAATGAGTTTGGTCACACACGACCCGAAAATAGTGGTTGACTGATAATTTAGTTTAAGTTGTGAAATTAGAGCTCGGTTTAGACGCCCCGATTGGCCGCGGGACCCGTTTCCGTATTTGGCGTACCGGAAACTGTTAAATCGGTTAAAAATACCCAAATCATCCGAATTATTTTCGGATGATTCATTTTTACTTGTTTAACTCAATTATATGAAAATAGTTCATTTTTAGGGTTTTTATACTCCAGTCAGCTCGCTTAAGCGAACTTCACCGGTTTACGCGTTTTAACTTTAAAAGTTTGATAATTAGCACAAATAATTATCCGTTTAACCTCGGATCTTGAAATCTTTCACAAATCACTTTTTGACAGTGGGGATTTTTATAAAAATATTTCCAGAATAAATTTTTTATATTTAAAATTTATTTATCTATTTTTAAACAACATTTAAACACTAAATATGTCGTAAATACCAAAAGATCTTAGAAAAATCCCAAATTTTTCCTGGATGACCCCTACCATCCACATAGTCCCCTGTAATATTTCCAGAACCAAAATCTCATTTTACATGCCATTTTCACTAAAACCGAGCTAGAAAACCCTAGAACTCGTTTAACCGAAAAGTCTACTTAGACTTCTCCAACTGACCTCAAATTTTGTGTGTCACTTATACATGATATAAAAAGCTTATCTGAAATTTTCCAGAATTTTTCATGATATTTAACTATTTGTCACCATTTTTAGCCAAAACCGAGCATTAAATTCACCAAATATTCATTCTTTGTCCAAATATTACCAAAAATTCACAGAACTCTTATTTTCATGTGTAGAACATCCCTGTAAAATTTCATGACCTAACTCTAAACCATCAACAATCTGTCCTAAAACACATACACCGAACATAAACCGAATATACCTTTCGTTTTCCGCCACTACAAGCTACAAACTCGTCTTTCCGCCTTATCTACCACTAAACACAGAGCCTACAAACAACATACCACAATACCAAGCAAGTTACACTCACGATCAAGCCATTTCTTTCATGGTTTCGGTTATGATTCCAAAAACAAAGATTTAACCGTAAAAATTCGTTTTTGATTCGTTTAACTCCTTTCTTGGACCAAGATCCCTTGTATAACCCGTATACATCACTTGATCATGCAAGAATCGGTTTTCATCTTTGAAACCTCATTTTCTTGCAAACAAACTCAAGAAACGAAGATGAACACGTGATTAACTCGATTCTTTACCTTGTTTTCTTGCTACAAACTCTCGGTTTTGGATCATGATCTTGAGAGGATTGAAGGATGTTGAAGATTTGTTTTAGAAAAAAGAATGAAGGACTTGGGGATATCCCCTATAGTCCGATCGGCATATGGAGGGGTGGGGTGGGACCCACTTCTCTATTCTTAGCCACACAATTGGATTCCCGTAATCCGGATAATGTTTTGGATAATCTGGTTCATTTCCTTTTTCGGTTAAATGTTTAATTCGGCTTAAAACGAGGCTAAAACGGTCGTTTTTCGGCTTAAAAATGAAATTTATTTAAAACCGATTTAAAAACTTTAAAAACTTAAACCATGACTTTCATTAACTTAAAACATCATATTATTAATGATTGCGCATCTTTTTCGGCTTGATCGATCGCCTCTTGCTCGGTTTGGTATTAAAGGTTTCGTTTAATGTACCGACGTACCATTAAATCGAAATTCTTTTTCTGTGCTTTAATTCACTTATCCCGAAGCTTTAATACTTCGTAAAATCACTAAATATCATATATCTCGTCTATGATTGAACCCTCGATTCGTTCGGGTTTCAATAGCTATCAATCGATTAGTCGCATATTCAATGCGATGAATTATATATTCACGTACAATCAATACAGTGAACCATGTATTCTCGTATAATTACCATGGTAACTCATGTATCCGACATTAAATATGACGTAACTATTGTCTACCGGTTAGGGTATACCGGGTTTCGTCGAAATCGTTACATTCTCCCCCCGTTAAGAAATTTCTTCCTCGAAATTTTACACGCTCACTATCCCTTTCCGAGAGAAAGGTGGGGGTTTTTCCTTCAGAATTCACCCTCGCGTTACCAGGTAAAATCTGGTCCTCGCTGTGAATTCCACTTAATCTTAATCAATAAAGCTTGGTATGTCCAAACTGTTTAGCTTTCCCGTCTACTATCTCTACGGAATTATTTATGATATCAAGTATATCTTCTATGAGTACCTCCATTACTAGTACTCTCGTTGCCTCATTGCTTAGGTACTTTTCAATCCGTATACCTGGCAAAACATCATGTATAGTACTTAGCCCCTGTCGTACTTTAATCGATAAACTAAATGACCAATCATGGAGATAGTCTCATGAGGTCCAATATATTAAGGAGCTATTTTCGGTTTTGTCAAACCTCATATCACCTCTCGAAGGTGATGCCTTAAAAATGCCTTGTCACCTCTTTCCAGTGACAATGGTTTCCTTTTAAGGTTGGCATAAATCCTTTGCCAATCTCGCGCTGCTTTCAACTTATCTTAAATATTATAAATCCGATTGGTTGTTTCTTGAATCAATTCAAATCTTATGGCTTGATCGACGCCCATTTCAATTTAACAAATTGGTGATAACTACTTCACCCATAGAAAGCTTCAAGCTCTCGATGCTTCCTTCCCCTCCTTCCAATAATGGAAGTAGGATGACTATTTCGATCTAAGATCATTGAAAATGGTACTCCACAACGAGATACCATTTCCCCATCAGGAATTTGGGCGAGAATTCATTGTGGTAATCGTCATAGATTGGAATGAAATGCGAGGATTGGTTAATCGATCCGCGATTACCCAATTTTCCTCATGCCTTTGATATATCTTGGGAATTTGCGTCCCGAAATCCAATGTAATTTATTCCCACTATCATTGGCGAATTTTCTGTCGTTGTGGCGTTCCCAAGGGTTTTCGGTATGCAGCCTTATCTCTTGCATAACTTAAATTTTCACCAACATACGTAACCATATCTTTCTCCAAACTCGGTCATTAACAAAATCTTTTCAGATATTCGTATCATCAATAGTCTAATCCGATCCCGGATGTATGGAATATTTCGATCGATGCGCTTCGTCCAAGATTAATTCACGAAGGTCATGGAGGGTCGGGATCCAAACCCGATTTTTGAAGTAGAGAATTTCGTCCACGCGCTGTTCGAAATTCTTCTCATTGCCGTAAAGTCCCTCCATTTCCAATTGTTCCTCTTTCAACGCCTCACGTTGAGCGACTCGAATCAGGTCCGAAAGGTTCGACTGGACTATCATCCCTAGCGCTTTCACTCGCAATGGCTTAACCCGATCTTTCCTACTCAAGGCATCGGCTACGACGTTAGCCTTGCCGGGTTGATAACGGATGTCACAGTCATAATCGTTTAACAACTCGACCCATCTTCGATGAATTTGAGACTGCGGTCTCTTATCATCTATAAAATTTGTACATTTGCGTCGTACAAAGGATTATGAGTTGGGTAATGCTAAAATTTCTTTAATAACCCGCTGATAGTCTCCGGCTAGTCCTAAAAATTGGCGTGTTTCCTTTGGCGCCATGGGTGACTGCCAATTTTAATGGTTTCTATCTTATTTTGATCTATGTGAAGTCCTTGTTGCTTTACAACATGACCAAAGGATTATGCCTTCTTTATTCAAAATCACATTTCGAAAACTTCGCGTACAACTCCTCTCGCTTTAACACTTCCACAATTTTCCTTAACCGTCGTTCGTGCTCTTCTTTACGTTGCGAATATATCAAAATATCATCAATGAATGTTATGACAAATTTGTCAAAATAAAGTTTACAGACTCGGTTCATGAGTTCCATGAATGCTGCCGGCGCATTTGTTAGCCCGAAAGGCATAACTAAGAATTCATAATGACCGTAACGAGTCCGAAACGCTGTTGTTGCAACGTCCTCCTCTTGGATTTTTTTTCATTTGGTGATAACTATATCTAAGATCAATTTTCTAAAAATAAATCGCCCTTTGCAGTTGGTTAAACAGATCGTTTACTTCGAAGAAGTGAATACCTATTCTTGATCGTCACTTTATTCAATTCTCCCTAATCAGTACATATCCTAACACTTCCGTCCTTCATTTCCCAAATATCACTGGTGCACCCCATGGTGACCAACTAGGTCGTATAAAACCTTTATCCAATAATTCTTGCATTTCAGTTGGCGCAAGTCGGTAAGATGCTTTAGCAACAGGGCCAGCTTGAGGTATTAAATCGATTCTGAATTCGACATGTCGGGTTGGCGGTAATCCAGGAAGTTCTTCTGGGAAAACTTCTGGATATTTAAGTATCACCGAAACATCTTCTATATGTTTTCTTTTAAATACTTTGGCAATCGCGTTTGTTAAATACACCACGTCTTCTTGTCGTAAATATTATAACATCTCAAGATGAGATTAGAGTGGTAACATAATACCGTACACTTTTCTCTGTATCTAATCGCTTCATCGTCCGAATGAGAGCTTCTAATCATCTTCTTTTCATATTTGATTTCAGCTTCATGTTGAGTTAGCCAATCCATGTTAACTATTACGTCAAAACTTCTTAACTTTACTGGTCGTAGGTTAATAAGGAAAGGATTAATCGTTCAGAATAATAGGGCAATTCCGAACAATTTAGTTAACCATTAGGGATTCACCGTTAGCGATTCTACAGTATAGGGTTCTATAGTTTCACTAATCGGTATCTTTCCAAATGAAAGGAGGTTAACAGGAACTAACTTCTATCGATAACCGTAAAAATATCACTGAAGCCTATTGATTTAAAACTACCACATACTTAGTACCACCTTTGGATCATGACGTGCTTTATTCGGATTACTCACAAAAGCACGGCTCCTTGCTTGATCAGAGGTTGATGCTTGTCATGAGGTTCATCTTCCAACGACACCTTGGTTCAACTTTGGGCAATTTCTCTTGAAACGTTCTGTACTGCCACATTCATAGCAAGTACAATTGTTTGGCATAATTTGATTTCTTTGGATGGACTGTTATTGAAGTTGTTGGGTTCGGAGTGGTTGTACACGAATGGGTTGGGGTTGCCGGTTCACATGGCTTCAATTGGTTCTACAATTGGGGCATTACGTCCATCTTTACCACACCTGTGGCCTACTATCACTCGACATTCTTCTTCCTGCCGATAACCATATTTTCCACATTTAGGGAAGGACCCTTCATGCGGTTCATGTTTCACACCAGAACTAGTCTTTAGTATGATTCTGGGTTGTAGGACATACCTACTTATTCAAAAGTCTATCTTGCACTATACCTTTATCATTTCTCTTCTTCAACACTCGACGTCTCACCTAACGTCCTTCCAGTCCACTTCCCATAGCGTCAAATATATCAATGCTGGCTTGTGACACAACCCTTCCAAAGGTTGGATATTTTACAGGATTGACTATACTCCTTATCGATGGAGTTAGTCCCCAATATAGCGCTCACTTCGCTTAGTTTCAGGAGTAGTTAGCCATCTTACCAGACATGACAATTCCTTTAAACGATTAGCGCGTTCTAAGTGATCAGCACACAACATTTCTATCTTCCATAGCTCAGTTTCCAGTCTCTGAACTTAATTATTCGAATAAAAGTGCTCTAGCACAAGAATTTTAAATCCTGACCATATCATCTGAGCAAAAATTTTCTAACTATAATTTTGTACCATCGTGTTCCATCACGATACAACATAATCTACCAACATATCTGTAGCATATTTCACTACACAATGTTCTAGACTCTTACCAACATCCTTAACCATTTCGATCTTTTGTATCCACTCGCTAATCTATTCCTCCCTTTACCATCAGTACACTATTAATAATTTCCTTACCACAAACAACAAACATATCCTTCATACCGGATCTAATTCATTACGACTACTATTCATGTTTAGTTTATAACTAATACTTGTAGTCACAATAGTATCCGGTGGGACAATATCACTCTTAGTAATAACATTAAGAATTAAAATATTCATAATCATGTGATTGCTCGATCTATAATTCTGTGATCAGATTTGCATCAACACTAGCAGTGATCTGTGATACGACACTCGGTATCATCATCTGCTATCTTTGAGCAATCAACTAAATCATATCAATCTCCATCATTGGAGTTACTCTTTTTATGTCATTCTGCCGTACTCATCCCGTACGCAGTAATCAATACTAATCTCACCGTATAACTCGTTACCAGCTCAATCATAACAGCAGGTACACATACACACCAAATATTATCATACAAATTACACATACCAGTATCTAGTATATATATATGTCCCACAATATAATAACATACGGACTTAACCTGACGTCGGTTAACGTTTTAATATGTTTCATAACCCTTGTCACCAACTGACATATAGATCTTTCTTAACAAAGATTAATGTTTAATATGCTTGATTTCAATATCCTTCTGCATGTCAGCATAACCGATACATGCTCACCGTGAGCACCAAACGATTACGTACCACGGAGTTATAATATCCGTGTTTATTCGTATATCCGGCATACTTAGTATACCACCTACGAACGAATAACCAACTATGCTATAATGATTCCAACACCTCTTTGTGTATGGGTAATCATTCTATTCGAGTATACATGGGTATAGGCATCTAATGGATGTAAGGTTAACATAGGGAGTTGCAAGATTCAAGGTAATCGCGCTACCCATGTTGCCTTCAAATATTATCAATTACTATTATGGGAAACTCTATCACTTGCTCAGTCAATGTCCTCACGCGTTCTAGGTTTGCTAAAATCAGTAATTCTCGATCTGGAGGAGGTATGACTCATATGTTTGAGAGTGAGCAATACATATATATATTTCTATATATTATTTTTATCTGCTGATTTATTATCCATTTTATTATTATTATTTTATTTTTATTTTATTGGAACAAGAATGGGTTCAGGTACAGGTCCGTCCGTACGTGAGGGTTGGCGGTTCGGGTGAACATAGGGGGTTATTAGGATATACGGTACCGGTGTTGGTAGGGTAAGGGATTTATCAATTTTGGTTGGGGGTGACGGTTACTAGATATTTCTGGTTAATGTCAAACGGGAGATTTAACTTGGTACTATCATAACTACGGCCCGATAAGTCAGACTCATTATCCACCGATGCTCTAGAAATTTCAGCATCCTCGGTACTTTTATTATTTCATCCCCCGGTTCCTTATCCGGGTCCTATTTCTCAATACATGTACCCACAAGATACGTACATATATATATATATACACATTAGCACGTATAAATAATATTATATACTTTACACATATGTTGCCATTTTTACCTATTAACGTGACCCGTGACTTCCCCTGAACTCCCTCGTACGGACAAGTCTGTTATTATGTTCCGGACCATAACAACTCACTTGTCCATCCAAGTTCATCCAGATCTCGTCACTATAAATTATTAGTTGATATTCAGATCCTATAATACTTGAGCTACTGGTTATATTTTAGGTATCTTTTAAAGACATCCTAATTCTTTTATAACCTGGCTCTGATACCAACTTCTGTAACACCCCGCAACCGCAGCGGAAACGTAAACGGGATGCAACATACACCTCTGATATCAACCACATTGTTTATAAAGAAAACTGAATATATTAATATACTTCAAATTACATTATCTTGTATTTCATTACCGTCTAGGTGATACACACATCATACAATACGATACACAATTCTATTTGTTATAATGTATCCTAACATCCTGCACGCAAATCTTACACACATCAAGCACTTAGCACGTAAGCAATCACTTCATCTTAGTTGTACCTGAAAAGCATGTGAGAAAACGGGTCAACTACGAATAGTTGGTGAGTTTCACAATTTGAGTAAACCATGATAAATCCATATCAAAATATAATATTATCTGGGGACACTGTTAACCCAGTACTGTACTCATTCCGGGGGCAATGTTAACCCAGAATTACGATGTAATTATGCTGAGCCCACAAGTGAAACCTCTGACTATCACACACAACCCCCGTGGCATATCCCCTGCCCACGGACCCGTGGCATATCCCCCGCCCACGGAACTGCCCCAAACCGCTATGTCTAACATTACATAGCAAAATATATATCAACAACAAAATAGACATGTGCAACTGGCTGGGAAACATCAGCAAATCCATGCCGGACCAGTTGGGTTTGTCAGACCAATAGTACTATCCACACTCTACTGGCTTTCAGTTAATCACTCGTGTTCCGGGGCCTTAGAATGTTAGCAACTCAGACAATTACCATCTTAGTACATTTCCGTACGATTCCCGTACAATAAAATATATATAAATCCACGCAAATCCATGCGTTCAGTATGTACTTAAACATTTCAGTAAAAACATGCTTCCGCCCCGAGAAAATATTCGAAAACAGTTCAGAAAAAGGGGCTCGTGAAACTCACCTTAGCACATGCAAGCAGGTAACAACAATCATTATCCGTTAACACGTCCAATCTGTAATATGATCCCTGCGATCGTTACTATACACTCATTATTAATATAACTTTAACCAAGTTACCGGTACATCTGGGGACACTGTTAACCCAGCACTGTACCCGTTCTGGGGGCAAGGTTAACCCAGGAACACTTCTCCGGACTCAGATTATGATGTCGTTTAGAGTTCAACAGTCAAATTTTCTAATAGCTTGTTTTCCCCGTTTTGCGTGCCTAGCACGGTTACCCGTTTTTATGTTTCAAAAATGAGTTTGGTCACACACGACCCGAAAATAGTGGTTGACTGATAATTTAGTTTAAGTTGTGAAATTAGAGCTCGGTTTAGACGCCCCGATTGGCCGCGGGACCCGTTTCCGTATTTGGCGTACCGGAAACTGTTAAATCGGTTAAAAATACCCAAATCATCCGAATTATTTTCGGATGATTCATTTTTACTTGTTTAACTCAATTATATGAAAATAGTTCATTTTAGGGTTTTTATACACCAGTCAGCTCGCTTAAGCGAACTTCACCGGTTTACGCGTTTTAACTTTGAAAGTTTGATAATTAGCACAAATAATTATCCGTTTAACCTCGGATCTTGAAATTTTGCACAAATCACTTTTTGACAGTGGGGATTTTTATAAAAATATTTCCAGAATAAATGTTTATATTTAAAATTTATTTATCTATTTTTAAACACCATTTAAACACTAAATATGTCGTAAATACCAAACGATCTTAGAAAAATCCCAAATTTTTCCTGGATGACCCCTGCCATCCACATAGTCCCCTGTAATTTTTCCAGAACTAAAATCTCATTTTACATGCCATTTTCACTAAAACCGAGCTAGAAAACCCTAGAACTCGTTTAACCGAAAAGTCTACTTAGACTTCTCCAACTGACCTCAAATTTTGTGTGTGACTTATACATGATATAAAAACCTTATCTGAAATTTTCCAGAATTTTTTATGATATTTAACTATTTTTCACCATTTTTAGCCAAAACCGAGCATTAAATTCACCAAATATTCATCCTTTGTCCAAAAATTACCAAAAATTCACAGAACTCTTATTTTCATGTGTAGAACATCCCTGTAAAATTTCATGACCTAACTCTAAACCATCAACAATCTGTCCCAAAACACATACACCGAATATACCTTTCGTTTTCCGCCACTACAAGCTACAAACTCGTCTTTCCGCCTTATCTACCACTAAACACAGAGCCTACAAACAACATACCACAATACCAAGCAAGTTACACTCACAATCAAGCCATTTCTTTCATGGTTTCGGTTATGATTCCAAAAACAAAGATTTAACCGTAAAAATTCGTTTTTGATTCGTTTAACTCCTTTCTTGGACCAAGATCCCTTGTATAACCCGTATACATCACTTGATCATGCAAGAATCAGTTTTCATCTTTGAAACCTCATTTTCTTGCAAACAAACTCAAGAAACGAATATGAACACATGATTAACTCGATTCTTTACCTTGTTTTCTTGCTACAAACTCTCGGTTTTGGATCATGATCTTGAGAGGATTGAAGGATGTTGAAGATTTGTTTTAGAAAAAAGAATGAAGGACTTGGGGATATCCCCTATAGTCCGATCGGCATATGGAGGGGTGGGGTCGGACCCACTTCTCTATTCTTAGCCACACATTTGGATTCCCTTAATCCGGATAATATTTTGGATAATCTGGTTCAGTTCGTTTTTCGGTTAAATGTTTAATTCGGCTTAAAACGAGGCTAAAACGGTCGTTTTTCGGCTTAAAAATGAAATTTATTTAAAACGATTTAAAAACTTTAAAAACTTAAACCATGACTTTCATTAACTTAAAACATCATATTATTAATGATTGCGCATCTTTTTCGGCTTGATCGATCGTCTCTTGCTCGGTTTGGTATTAAAGGTTTCGTTTAATGTACCGACGTACCATTAAATCGAAATTCTTTTTCTGTGCTTTAATTCACTTATCCCGAAGCTTTAATACTTCGTAAAATCACTAAATATCATATATCTCGTCTATGATTGAACCCTCGATTCGTTCGGGTTTCAATAACTATCAATCGATTAATCGCATATTCAATGCGATGAATTATATATTCACGTACAATCAATACAGTGAACCATGTATTCTCGTATAATTACCATGGTAACTCATGTATCCGACATTAAATATGACGTAACTATTGTCTACCGGTTAGGGTATACAGGGTTTCGTCGGAATCGTTACAGTAATAATCGTTTGTATGATATTCCAAGTTGTGTTTGTAAGATATTCCATCCATCGATATATAAATAAAAATCTGTGGTTCTAAATCTATTCCTTATAATTTCAGATGTCGAACCAAAATAATCCTTCACTAAACCAAGAAGCTTCTAACGTAAGAAACAATTGAGCAAGAGCTGAACCTGCTCAAGAGATTCCCGAGAATCTAATGATAAAAATGCAAGAAAATGATAACACAAGCTATGAATCCATTGATTCAAGCTATGAAAGATGGTTCGGTTCGCAAAAGTGAAACTCGACAATCTATCAAAACTAAGACACATCCTAACCCTACCCACCAAGATGAAGAAAGTGACCAGGGATCGAATGCTGGTGATAACTTTAATCGAAACTTTAAAAAGAAACTTATGATCGAAGGTTGTCTTTTTAAATATTTTAAGACTTATGGTCCAAAAGAATTCTATGGCTACAAGGGCGCCATTGCTGCTTTAAGATGGTTAGAAGAGATGGAATCGATTGTGATAATCAGAAAGTGTTTAGAGAAGGAGAAGATTCAGTATACTTCTCAAATGTTTAAAGGTGAAGCATTAGAGTGGTGGAACACCCAAATTATATCTAAAGGTAGAGAGCCCATGTATCAGGTGACGTGGGAAAAGTTTAAAGAATTGGTGCTTCAGAAATTTTGTCTGATGCATGAGACGGACATGATCCGATCTAAGTTCCTAAACCACAAGGTGGTCGGGACTAACCTGAAAGACTACAATACTAAGTTTCAAGAGTATTGTAGACTCGTACCTCAGTTGGTAACACCAGAATCAAACAAGGTAACCCGTTACATTTGGGGTTTTCCTAGGGAAATATGAGACATGGTAAGGTCTCACTTGCCGCAAACTGTTGATTCTGTAATGGAACTGGCAGGATATTTGATGAATGGTCTTATCCGAAATAAGGAAGAGGATAAGAAAGTTGGCACAACAAGCGATAAGAGAGGAAAAGAGAATAATCATTTTAAGGGAAAGGAGACTAATAAGAGAAGAGGGGCTTTAATTCTAATAACCCATTATGCAAGATATGCAAAAGGCATCATTTCGGTCGATGTAGGATTGCAGCATCTACTTCTGCAGATTGTGATTCATGCAACAAACCTGGACATGTTGCAGCTGACTGCTGGAAGAAATCTATGACTTGCTTTCATTACAAGGAAACTGGGCATCTCAGTTTTGAATGCCCAAAACAGAAAAATGTTGTTGCTGGAGGAAGCGGCACCAAGAATGACGGAAAGAAAGAAAATGCTCGAGTCTTTGTACTCGACACCAAGAAGGCTGCATACATACCGGACACCATCACTGGTACGTTCTTAGTTAATAACGTTTATGCTAGAGTTTTATTTGATTCGGGTGCAAATCAAAGTTTTATAGATTATACCTTTTGTAGTCTATTAAACGAACATTTAACAAAATTAAATAAAACCTTAAGCGTTGAGACAGCCAATGGTGAGATAGTTAAGATTTCTGAAACCTTAGAAAATGAAAAGATCTTGTTAGCAGGTTATGTCATTCCCGTTCAATTGTTACCCATGACACTAGCCATCTTTGACATAGTTCTAGGTATGGACTGTTTATCCGATAACCATGCCCGTATCATTTGCAATAAGAAAATCATAGAACTACAAGCTCCTAATAAACGTACAATACAAATTGCTGGTGACAAAGATGTTGGTCAAGTTAGCATAATTTCCATGATTAAGGCTAACAAATGTCTAAACCAAGGTTGTTTAGCATTTATGGCATATGTTACCGAAGAGCCGAAACCAAAAGAGATAAAAGATGTACTTGTAGTTGCCGAATTTTCAGATGTCTTTCCCGATGAGTTCCCAGGTATTCCACCTAACCGAGAAGTCGAGTTTAGAATAGACTTAATGCCTGGAACTGCACCAATAGCCAAAGCCCAATACCGTTTAGCTCCGACAGAAATGAAAGAGGTGAAGAAACAATTGGATGAGCTGCTGGAGAAAGGATTCATTCGTCCAAGTTCATCACCTTGGGGAGCTCCGATATTATTCGTCAAAAAGAAAGACGGATCCATGAGAATGTGTATCGATTATAGAGCCTTGAACAAAGTAACTATTAAGAATCGATATCCGCTACCTAGAATTGACGACCTATTTGATCAATTGCAAGGAGCGAGCTACTTTTCTAACATAGACTTACGTTCATCATTGACCATTCCCCAAGACTTGATCTCGTTCGCCTTTTCTACCACACGGATCAGAATGTTTATGAACGACTCGTCCATTATCTTCCTCTAGCAGGCTATTGGTTTAAGCCACTCCATTATTCCTCATGAGTTATCCAGAACGTTCATTATTCTCTATTATATCACCTGCACTGAGGCATCACCAAAGTTAGCCATAGCTAATTGTGGACTACATTTTAATTGTGTTAGTCAAGAAGTTTCTGATGCTTATGATGCCCAACATTAAGATGCCAAGTTACAGTTTCACTATTTCAATCCATCTATCTCATAACATTACATGTTACACCCATGATATAATAAAGAACATAGACCAGCAGATATTTTAAATGGTTAATACTAAAATAAAGCAATTATCCTCTAGTGTCGACTAGAGCCTAGAGGATCTTTCCTTTGGTAAGATGATAATCCATTGGTATCAACGTCAGGTTGTATTCCTCTGGTGCGACTAGAGGATCTCTCCCCAGCTTTGATGGTGAGTCTACTTTACTATGAATTTAATTTAATTTTGAAGTGAGACACTCGTGGTAAAGGGGAAAGGGGGGGATACTAAGGGTTAGTTGATAATCGTGTATGCTGTTTTGGTGTATTGTAGTGTAGATGGGAGGTATAATGGTATGTTATTCATATGGTATGAATTGAGCTAATAATTGTGTTCTTGACTCCAGTTTAGTAGAGATTGTCAAGAGAAATAGAAGAAACTGTTGGAATTGATCTGCCCAAGACACATATTAGAGTTGATGTGGCTAGTACGTATTGATCCAAGTCGGGTCATACCCAATAACAAGCTAGACAAACACCATGATAATTATTATTAGATATGATCTAAGTAATGATTATCAACACTTATAATATTTGGAAAATGTTTTCTAAATATTTGCATTTGTGTGTTAAATAAATTATATGGATAATTTATATTTTGAGAGATGTTATTTAAATTTGTTAAATAACATATTGCATGTTACTTATGATATGTTTTATAACATAAGTATTATAAGTAATATTTGTAAGAAATTAATAGTGGATTTGAAATTTGGGTGGGAAAATTCCTCCCTCTTCTCTCTCCTCCTTTTATTTCTTTCAAGACATGCAAGAGATACCATTGGAGGATCATTATTCTTGGGTGAATAATATCTACACCTTCTCTCTCACACACATCTCCTTCTCTCTTTCTCCCTCTTTTGAGCCGTGAACAAAGAAGAAGAATAAGAACAAAGATTGTTCTTGCAAGTGTTAAGGATCCTAGAAACCAAGGTGTTTTGTTGGAGCTCGTTGGGTATACAAGCTTGAGGTTTCTTCCATTGGAAGCTAACCGTTCATATCCTTCATCCTCTTTATCTTTCGGATTTGAAAGTAGTATGCTAAACACCCTATGGTTGTTTTGATAGCATGCATATTCGTATATGGATCCGGGCATTGGGTTTTATATAAACGGGTTTATGTTTAATGGTTAACAAGATTAAAATACTTTATTTCTGCTGCGTTTTCTTTAATAAATGGTTATTTTGGACTTTGATAATCTTGTTAAAACCTAACAATGGCATTAAGAGCCGCTTATACGGATACATGCTTCATAGATCTAAATATTTTCGGGTTTTATGGTGTGGTTCACCATATGGCCGAAAGTTTTTTTGGCTTTTGGTTACCCCTTGGTTCCTCAAGATTATACTTTACATGCATGTGATAATCTTGAAGAATTAAGTCATATGGATGATTATTATTTTGTTTGGACAAAACCCGAAACTTTCGATTTTGTTCTTCTTGGCCGAAAGTTTTATGGGTTAGAGGGGAACCATTTTGGTCTTCTAAGACCTTGCATATTTGGATGTGCATTTGGATGTTCATAACCTAGCCATGACCTTTGGATGTGTGTTTGTGTTGTGATTTATTCGGTTTATTCAATATGGTTGTAATATTCATTTATTTGGGTTTGTAATCTATTTATTCATTTCATATTGGTTTGTAATAATAAGTAGATTAGTTGTATTTCTTTTACTAGAGAAAAATGTATTAGGATATATTTTGTAAAAGAAGAAGCAACAAAGTTACGGTTTTGGTTTTGGGCCTTAATAGACTTCATAGTCCTAGATGGGATTTTAGCCCAGTGGCCAAAGCCCAAACTTGGAGGCCCATGGAAGCTAGGAGCTGAAGTTGGAGCCCAAATGGAAGCCCAAATAAAGTGGAAGACTCACAACACAGGGTGGACACTTGAAGCATACGGATGCGGGATCAAGTGGGAGTTCACCGACACATGCCTTGTGTCATTCTCGTCCCTTAGGAGAGACCTTTTGGCACACTTGTTTCGGTCAACAAGTGTTGTCATACTAGGTGGCTATGGTTATAGACTTGTGTTTGTTTTATGCTTATGTGGTTGATTTATGTTTATTGTTTTATTATGTTTGGATGTTAACAATTAAAATCGACAACTAGCATAAAAGTGATTCCTTTGAAATTATTAAGTGATAAAAATTGGTTTTATTAACTACTAATGATTTCATAATAAAATGGGTTTTATTTAAAGGAATTTGAAAATTGGTTTTCAAAGGTACCATACATTTGAATGCATGCAAATGGAAGGTACAATATAATAGTTTTCCAATCTAGAACTTTGAAAACTAAAATCCTTTTGAAACAAGTTGAACACCATCCTTTTATACGACACTTAAGTCACTTGTAGACTTGATGTGGGATTAAGGGTCACCTAACCACATTCAAGAAAACTTGTGATCGTGAGGTGGTTTTACAATACTTGTGGGATGAGGATCACCTAACCACTTGTATGTGTAAACTCACACGTGTGTGTAAGTAGGACGACTTGATTTGGAAGCCATGTGAATAGGGTCACCGGCACATGGCGTTCAAAGGTGTTGATGGGATTAAACGTGCCAACTAAACATATGATGTTTAACCGATCCCATAAAACTAGAAGTTGCAAAGGGTTGCAATTGTCAAACGTTGACTACCTTGTTAATTTGAATAGTAGGATAAAGGTCCCCTAACTACTATTTAAATGAAACGTTGGATTCTAGATTTTAATCAATAATTGTCTTGGAGACATTAAAGGGTATTAAAGATTAAAATTTATTGATATTGAAAATACTAAATTGAACTTTGTTAAATTCTTTTATAGATGGCCGCAAACAAATAACAGAACGCTATTATCCCTCACGTGCATAATCTATCACTGAGATCCATTCTGGATAAGGATCGTCTAAACTTTAATAACTTTATGGACTGGTATCGAAACTTGATAATTGTTCTCAAGCAAGAGAAAAAGTCCTATATATTAGACGATCCTATTCCCGATGAACCCGACGTCAATAACTTGGATGCCTATGCGGATTGGCTGAAATACACCGAAGATTCGGTGCAAGTTTCTTGCCTCATTTTGGGAACAATGATTCCCGAAATCCAAAAAGATTTCGAGAATCATGGGGCGTATGACATGATCACCCAGCTTAAGGAAATGTTCCTTACTCAAGCTAGGGTAGAGCGCTTCGAAACGATTCGAGCACTTCATGCATGTCATGCGGAAGAAACCCAATCCGTATCATCTTATGTGCTTAAGATGAAAAAGCCACATTGAACGGCTTAACTGTCCCGTCTCAAAAGAGCTAGCCACGGATTTGATCCTGAACGGCCAAACTAAAAGGTTTGAGACATTCGTCATTAACTACAACATGAACGGATGGGACAAAAGCATAGGTGAGCTTCACGCAATGCTTAAGACGGCCGAAGCCGGAATGAGAAAAAAGGTTTTACCCGTTCTCACGATCAATGAGGGTGGCTTGAAGAAGAGGCATCACCCGGAACCAAAGGCAAAGGTTGCCGTTGGTAAGGGGCAAGTCAAGAAGGGATTCAAGGGAAAGGCAAAGGAGGAGCCCAAACCTAAGAAGCTAAAGGTTAGCGCTGAGGATCCGTGCTTTGGTTATGGAGAGGTAGGTCATGGGATGAGAAATTGTCCAACCTATCTCAAGGAGTTGAAAGCTAAGAGGGATGTGGGGCAAACCTCAGGTACAACTTTCATGATCCATATTGATCTTAATATTATTTCTTCTAACACATGGGTATTGGATACCGGATGTGGAACTCATATATGCAATTCATTGCAGGGGTTCAAAAGAAGAAATGATTTCAAGAAAGGAGATATAAGTCTCTTCATGGGCAATGCGGCAAAGGTTGACGTCCAAGCCCGAGGAGACTATGTTTTGAAGATTCCAAATGGTTTGGAAGTTATTTTGAAAAACATTTTGTATTCTCCTAGTTTGACTAGGAATATTATCTCTGTTTCTTTATTAAGACAATATGGTTATGATTTCAAGTTTGTAAACAATGGTTTTTATGTATTCATGAATGATGTCTTTTATTTTAAATCAATGCCGTTTAATGGCATTTATGAATTAGTTCGTGATGATACATCCATTTATAACTCGTTGTACCAAGCTAGCACCAAAAGACTCAAATTGGATTTGAGTAAAACTTTTCTTTGGCATTGTCGCCTCGGTTCGGATTCATACACTTCAAAAGAATGGTCTTTTGAAATCAAGTGATGATTCATTTGATGAATGTGAATCTTGTTTATTGGGAAAGATGACCAAGGAGCCCTTTAGTGGAACTAATGAAAGGGCGAAAGACTTATTAGGTATCATACATTCGGATGTATGTGGTCATTTAAGGACAATGACAAGGAATGGTGAAAGATACTTCATTACCTTTACCGATGATTATAGTCGCTATGGGTATGTGTTCTTGTTAAGACACAAAAATGAAGCCTTTGAAATGTTCAAAGTTTTCCAAAATGAAGTACAAAATCAACTCAACAAAACAATCAAAGTACTACGTTCCGATAGAGGAGGTGAATACCTCAATGATGCGTTTATAGAACATCTTAGGAGTTGTGGGATTGTCTCACAACTTACTCCACCTGGAACACCACAACATAATGGTGTTTCTGAAAGGAGGAATCGAACCTTATTGGATATGGTTCGATCCATGATGGCTAGAAGCACATTACCTCTATCGTTTTGGGGTTTCGCACTGATCTCTGTTGCCCGTATTTTAAATATGGCACCAACCAAGAAAGTGGAAAGGACACCTTTTGAAATATGGCATGGAAAGGTTCCATCATTATCATATTTAAAGGTATGGGGTTGTGAGGCTTATGTTAAGATCTACACCCCTGATAAACTTGAAAGCCGTTCCACTAAGTGTATCTTTGTAGGATATCCCGAAGATTCAATGGGATATTACTTCTACAATCCAAATGAGCATAAAGTGTTTATAGCTCGCAAAGCTAAGTTCTTGGAAAGAAGGTTCCTTATGGAAGGAACTAATAGAACTATGGAACTCGAGGAGGATCGGGAACCACAAGCCAATACACGTTTGGTTGACACTAGTAATCAACAAGAGGTTGTTGATAATGATCAAATGGTTGATCAACCCACACAAAACGTTCGCAAATCTGGTAGAATTAGCACCCCACCTGAAAGATATGGATTTTTCATGGGTGGACGCTATGTGGTAGATTCCGATGAACCAACCACATACCGAGATGCAATGTCACAATCTGATTGTGATAAATGGCTGGAAGCCATGAACGTTGAGATGCAATCCATGCATGACAACCAAGTATGGGACCTGGTTGCTCCACCACTTAATTCCAAACTGGTTGGAAGTAAGTGGGTTTTCAAGAAAAAATCTGACATGCATGGAAACTTGGATACTTATAAAGCTAGACTTGCAGCAAAGGGTTTCACTCAAACTCAAGGGGTTGATTATGAAGAAACTTTCTCGCCCGTGGCAATGCTAAAGTCTATAAGGATATTTTTTGCCATAGCCGCATATTATGACTATGAGATATGGCAAATGGATGTCAAAACTGCTTTTCTATATGGGCATCTTGAGGAAGATGTCTATATGGTTCAGCCCGAAGGTTTTGTCGATTCACAACATCCTAACAAAGTATGCAAGTTGAAGAAATCAATCTATGGATTGAAACAAGCATCTAGGAGTTGGAATCACCGTTTTGATGATGAAGTTAAGAAATTTGGATTCATCAAAAACGCTAATGAAGCTTGTGTGTATAAGAAAGCTAGTGGGAGCATCATTACCTTTCTGGTATTATATGTCAATGACATATTGCTATTTGGAAATGACATTCCAACCTTGGAAGGTGTAAAAGCCTGGCTTGGAAGTTGTTTTTCCATAAAGGATCTTGGCGAGGCCGCCTATATTTTGGGAATAAGGATCTATAGGGATAGATCAAGGCGGTTGATAGGTTTGAATCAAAGTGCATACATTAACAAGATCTTGAAAAGGTTCAAGATGGAAAACTCTAAGAAAGGTTTGGTACCTATTCAAAGAGGAACGATGTTGAGTACTTCTCAATATCCAAGCTCAAAGGATGAGCAATACAAAATGAATGGAATCCCATATGCATCTGCTATAGGATTCATTATGTATGCCATGATTTGCACCAGACCGGATGTGTCATGCGCTTTGAGCATGACAAGTAGATACCAACAAAATCCGTGAACTAGCCATTGGATGGCGGTTAAGAGCATATTGAAATACCTTAGGAGGACTAAGGATATGTTTTTGATATATGGCTCTGGTGAGGAGGAACTCGTTGTAAAGGGTTACACTGATGCGAGTTTCCAAACTGTCGAGATGATTCTCGATCACAATCGGGATATGTTTTCGTTCTAAATGGTGGTGCTGTCTCTTGGAAGAGCGCAAAACAAGACGTGGTAGCCTTGTCCACCACAGAATCAGAATACATCGCCGCCTCCTTGGCAGCTCAAGAAGCTGCGTGGATTAGAAAGTTCATTGCCGATCTAGGGGTAGTCCGTACCATTCAGGACCCTCTAGAAATCTTTTGTGACAACGAGGGTGCGACTGATCAAATCAAGGAACCTCGTGCACATCAAAAGACTAGGAACATTGAGCGGAGATTCAACTACATAAGGGATGAAGTTGAAAAAGGAAAGATATGTATTCGCAAAGTTCACACTGATCAAAACATTGCGGATCCACTCACGAAGCTCCTTGAAAGGCCAAAGCATGAGGGTCATACTTGTGCCTTAAGACTTCGATATTCTAGTGATTGGATTTGATCAATTTTGTATTTGGATATCAGAACAATTGTTATTTTGGCTCATTCATATGATTATGGTTTATGATTATGACATTTGAGTTATGTTCCATTTTAGCATGTTTAAATCCGTGAATAAGTTAATTATTCTAAATGTCCGTAGTCGTTCATATTTGTGGGAACAAGTATGAAGGTAAGACTATTATGAACTTGGATTGGTGGATATTCATAAGGCATGAATATAGAGCAAGGGTTTGCTGCCAAGGTTCATAGATATTTATGGGATAAATATTGGACATGACCCGCAATCAAATTTTACTGCATGGAATCCTTGTGATTTGTGATCATAAGTAAATTTGAGTAAAGGCAAACATCATAGTATCCTCCGACCTGAGATACATATTGGGTTTTGATATTCACCGACTATTATACTTTGACTTAGTTTTTCGCTGCTCTGAAATATGTCAGTACATAAGGCTAAGCTCAAGTGTAGTACAAGGTGATTGTGAGAGACGTCTGTAGTCAATAGGGGATTTGTCCCTCTTATTCGTTGAGAGTTAAATGTCTAAGGCTTGATAAGTTAAATCAACAGAGAATGATCACTCTGTGTCTCTGGATTTAACATGACATTTTTGGCAAAAGGATAAATGATAGTTTCACCTAAATCATTTTCAAGTATGGGACTTGAAGGGGATGATGTTATTGAATGGCACTTCGTCATGCGTATTAGGGATAGTAAACCGTTGTTAGGCGGTATTTGCTATTTGCATCAATCTTCTATGAGTCTTGTGCAAGTGAGAGATTGTTGGAATTGATCTGCCCAAGACACATATTAGAGTTGATGTGGCTAGTACGTATTGATCCAAGTCGGGTCATTCCCAATAATAAGCTAGACAAACACCACGATAATTATTATTAGATATGATCAAAGTAATGATTATCAACACTTATAGTATTTGAGGTTTTCTAAATATTTGCATTTGTGTGTTAAATAAATTATATGGATAATTTATATTTTGAGAGATGTTATTTAAATTGGTTAAATAATATATTGCATGTTACTTATGATATGTTTTATAACATAAGTATTATAAGTAATATTTGTAAGAAATTAAAAGTGGATTTGAAATTTAGGTGAGAAAATTCCTCTCTCTTCTCTCTCCTCCTTTTATTTCTTTCAAGACATGCAAGAGATACCATTGGAGGATCATTATTCTTGGGTGAATAATATCTACACCTTCTCTCTCACACACATCTCCTTCTCTCTTTCTCCCTCTTTTGAGCCGTGAACAAAGAAGAAGAATAAGAACAAAGATTGTTCTTGCAAGTGTTAAGGATCCTAGCAACCAAGGTGTTTTGTTGGAGCTCGTTGGGTATACAAGCTTGAGATTTCCTCCATTGGAAGCTAGCCGTTCATATCCTTCATCCTCTTTATCTTTCAGATTTGAAGGTAGTATGCTAAACACCCTATGGTTGTTTTGATAACATGCATTTTTGTATATGGATCCGGGCATTGGGTTTTACATAAACGGGTTTATGTGTAATGGTTAACAAGATTTAAATACTTTATTTCCGCTGCGTTTTCTTTAATAAATAGTTATTTTATACTTTAATAATCTTGTTAAAACCCAACAGAAACTACCGGCTCAAAGGAGGATAACCTTACTAGAGGAAAATCCTCTAATCAACACTAGAGGATTATAAGAAAGACAAAGCCACAAATCCTTTGTATAAGGAGATATTCAGAGATTTATTATTATTATTATTATTATTATTATTATTATTGTTAACTCTGTATATTTGTTTACATGTTATGTATTCATAATATGTCATGTATCCATAATGTATATTATAATATGTATATTAGAGTCAATAATGTTTGTAATAACGTTCCTTTTTCTAGCTTCGTGTAGCATATAAGGGTTTTAACCTAGTTTGAACAATAAAGTATGATAACTTTTTGTTTTTTTATATATAATCTTTATTAAAGAAAATGATCCAATTATATTAGAGAGGTGGATAAGCGGACAAAAAGCTGCGTCGCCACCCACTTTTGAATGACTAAATCGATCCTATGAGTTTATTTCTGACCACTTGCTATATTCATTAATAATAATAATAATAATAATAATAATATATAATAATAACAATAATATTTTCTGCGTTAAAAGAAATATAAATACATGTAATACGTACTTTTACATTTCACCCATATATATGTTACTAGTTTGAGCCTCATGTATTACACGGGGAATTGATAAAAATTTTAAATTTGAACATTAATCAAAATACAATCGACAACACAATTATCATATGTTGTTAATAAAATTATAATTTATATTAAAATTATAGGAATTACTAAAGAAACATTACGCAAATATTTACTGATATGAATATCCTATAAAATAGGGATATACTAAAAATTAGTATCTGGTTTTATTTTAAAGATAGGGATATACTAAAAATATACTTATGAATATCCTATAACCATCCTCAATTTTATAGTAAAAAAAAAAAGCGGGTCATGAGTCACCAAACCCATATAACTTTTAAACCAGGTTATAAATCTCATTTATTTGTGAAACTCTTTCATTATCAAATCTTAAGTATATTAATAACTTCCTTAAAAAAAGAACTTCATGATTTTAACTTTTCAAAATAAACCAAAATAATAAATTTAAATGTTTAGTATGTCGATAAAAAAATTTATGAGAATGTAGTCAATGTATATAATGAAAGTTTTTAAGGACGAAAGTATTTTTAATTAACTTTTATTCTATATACCTGAGAATACTAAAAAATAATAATAGTAAAGCAATATTATTAACACTGACTTCAATCCCATTTGACATGATCTTTTTCTATAGCTAAATTGTTTCATTTTATTACTTAAGGATAAACATTATGTTAAAATATAAAAACAATAAAAGAATAAATGAATAAACATTAACACATCTACTATTCTAATAAAAGAATACTACTTTGCGTCAGTTGTTACTCTCTTAACCATCCTCACATTTTTAAACTCATTTTGTTATTTGGATTCCATGTGGGTCATTACCCAACCCAAAATAGCCTTATTCTTATGTATATATAAAGCAAGTGTGTTAATGTTTATTTGTTTCTTCTTTTTATATTTTAACGATATGTTTATCCATAAGTAATAAAATGAAACAATTTAGTTATAAAAAAATAACATGTCAAATGGGATTGAAGTGGTCGGAACATTGCTTTATTATTATTTTTTTAGTATTTTTAGGTATATGAAATAAAAGCCAATTAAAATACTTTCTTTTTAAAAAATTTACATTATATACACTGACTATAATCTCATAAATTTGTTTATCAACATACTAACCATTTAAATTTATTCTTTTGGTTTATTTTGAAAAGCTAGAATCATGAAGTTCTTTTCTTAGCTATCATAAATATATAACTAGCTTTATTCATTTCTAATATTAAAATATTTTTTTGGATTTTAATTTTGTTGTAAGGAAGTTATTAATATACTTGGGATTTAATAATGAAAGAGTTTCACAAATAAATGAGATATAATAACCCGATTTAAAAGCTATATTGATTTGGTGAGACCCATGACTCTGTTTTTACTATAGAATTGTTTCTTAATTATAAATAGTATCTTTAAAAAACGGATAATAATTTTTAGTATATCCCTATTTTATAGGATTTTCTTATAAAATATTTGATAAGATTAATTTTTAATATAATGAGATGAGATGTTATGACCCGTTTAAAAGGCTATCTGGGTTTGGTGAGACCCATACCCGTGAATTCGGTTTAAATACATGAGAAATCTTCATTTACAAATAAAGCAATCTGGTGATTTGAGAGAATTTAAGAAGATTTCATTTATACATATATATATATATATATATATATATATATATATATATATATATATATATATATATATATATATATATATATAAGATTAAGATTTAATACATAATCCTGTTTTATTATCTATGGTTGGTTTTGTACTTGAAGGAACCTTTGTTTTCACACGAACATCTATATTGCTTTGTCAAGATTTACAGGCAGACATAGACTAAAAATTTTAATTATTGATAAACTAGGTATATTGACCAACACAACCGCAAATGTAGTGTACAAGAATTTTTTTTCTTATTAGTAAATATTTGCGTAATGTTTCTTTAGTAATTCCTATAATTTTAATATATATTTTAATTTTATTAACAATATATGATAAATGTGTTGTCGATTGTATTTTTATTAATGTTCAAATTTTCATTAATTCTCCGTGTAATAAACAGGGCTCAAACTAGTTTGCTTTATATATACATAAAAATAAGGCTATTTTGGGTTAGGTAATGACCCACACGGGATCCAAATAATAAAATGTGTTTAAAAAAGGTCAGGATGTCTGAGAGAGTGAAAAGTGGCACAAAGTAATATTCTTTTATCAGTTAGTAGATTTACATTGCTTAATGAACAAGATTTGCGTTTATATAATTAGCACAAATAGTTAGCTTGTTAAATTTATAAATGCTAAATTTATAAAAAGACGGATTCTAGAGGCCAAGTATTTAACTTGGAAACTAAGGTTACAATATTTAGAAAATATATATGTATAAATAATTTCCCTAAAATTGTATAAGAAAATGATACACAAAATCTCACAATTAATATGAAATCGCTAAATTTTTTCATCAATTTGAACCCCATTCGTTGGATTTCTTGCTAGTCGTTTTAAACAATAATACTAAATTTCATATCATATTCCCTATTTATTAAACTCCAACTTCGACTTGCCTTGCAAGTTTCCTCTTCATCTTCTTCATTTGAATTACTTCTCAAACCGAGTTCTTCTTCCATCGCACGTCAATGGCGAAAATCACCAAAACACTTACGAAAGAACAAACGGGAAGAAGATACATTGGTGAATTCTTGGCTGCAATGAAGTATCACGATGATGATCTTCAGAATACCATCAAACTCATGCGAAAGAAGCTCGTAGAGATTCAACGAAGAGAATCGGCTGATGTGATGATCAAGAAACCTCCAACACTTCGAAAGATTATCTTCAAGTTCGGTGGATCAACAACATGTTTACCAATCGTTCCTTATAAACGTCCACATTCTGAAACCCTAGTTTCCGGTCAAAATGGTGCCACTGAAACAACTTCAACGTCTACACATTCTAAAACCCTTATTCTTAATCGAAAGAAGATCAAGAGCAATAATGGTGTTGATAAAGATGATGGCGCCTTAGTATCGAAAGATTCAAGAACATTATTTCCAGTAAACCCTAAGTTCAATGAAACAATGAATTTTATTAAAAGTGAGGGTGTGATGGATTTTATTAAAAGTGTGGGCGGGTCGGAGGCCGAGTTAGTGATCGAGAAGAGGCTGACATCATCGGATGTGACCGGTAACCAGGGCCGGCTTTTGATTCCGGTGTCAAAAGTTAATAATCAGGGGTTATTAACGGCAAACGAGAAACTGATACTCGGAAATAAACAAGACATAAGCGTGTGCGTGTTTGATCCGGAAAGGCGAAAACTGATGCTAAATCTTGCGAAGTGGAAGATGAGTAACGAATATTATGTGTTAAAAACCAACTGGAACCAAGTTGTGAAGATAAATGGGTTGAAGGAAGGCATGGTGATTAAGGTTTTGTCTTTTAGGGTTCATGAAAAGCTTTGTTTTGCACTTGATCATGTTGCATGATGATGTAATCAATGCTAGGTTTAAGGTAGTATATATTATGTTTTTGGGACTCTAGAGTTTGCATGCATGCATGTGTTGGTAGCAGGAAACTATCACTATTAATATATATGGTTTTGTTTGTTCTATTGAGCATATATGGTTCTTGAATGTCTTTAAATGATTCTTGAGTTCATTTACTTTGATACGATCCTATTATATTAATATGTTTATTATTTGATATGGTTTATTCAAGACAACCGTCAATCTCCAAAAAACATAAGTGAAGAAGAAAAAATAGACCCAAATTAATAATACAGTCTTATTCTTTTTCTTATAAGAGATTACAATATATAGGGAAACAAAAGACATAAAAATATAAAAAAATAAATAATAAGAAAACATAATTTGACTACAATGGAAACTAAATAAAAGATAAACTTAAATAATAAACTTATTAATATAATATGATCGTATCATACTTTGAGTTACATTTTTCATTGGATGTTAATATATATGGTTTTGTTTGTTCTATTGAGCAGGAAATACTATTAGCGGCGATTTTAGGGGTCTTTAGCGACGACTTTTTGTCGCCGCTAAAAGCCACTTTTTTTGTAGTGCACGTGGAAGTAGCTGAGGTCCTCTTTTTTTGTTTTGTCAGATCTACTTTTTAGAACTGTGGTGTGTATTTTTTTTAGCTATTATTTTGCTCATGTGTCCAATGTGTGTGACCTGTAATATTAGTTAATCAGTGCGGGTGACTTTGAAGCTAATTAAAGATGTTTCCTGTAAAAACAATTCATGTAGATGATGCTTTTGCTATATTTGTAATTGATAACATTTACTTACATGTATTTATCTCCAAATTATTCTCAATGGTCTTCACATACATAGCAAAAACCATCTCCCGTCTGCAGAATTGCTTTGTTGCTGCAACTATCGCATAAGACATAATACCAAGGTCGATCCATCTCAAAGCTCATTAAACTTGCTTTACATGCGACACGACTATGCTATAATTTAGATAGACATTAACAAAGTTTTATCAGCTATGTTTATACTCACAGTGAGAGAGTGATAGTTTGTAGTGCAACAGTTTATAAATCAATCTTTTACTGGAATGATGTTTTGTAATTTGTAATGTATACCATGTTGTGTCCCGTTTCTTTTGCGAGCAGCTCGGCAAGAGTGATTATGGAATCCAAGGGGAGGGTTGCATTTGTGTCGCTTACTTCTTTGAATCTGATTGCAATAGATGTGTCTTGTTAGTAGTTGAATATTTTGTAACAGTTTAATAATAGTGTTAACTGTGAACTGTCCAAGTCTAGCAGTGGTGAATTTGGGTAGGCAGTCGTGGCAGCTTCTGATTCTAGCTACGATTTTCCTTCAACGAATTAAAGATGGTTTTCAATTTAAATATTTTCAAATGGTATTATTAGAAGTTGTTTAATGCAATATATAGTTCCAAAAAGACATCTGAAGTTACAATAAAACAATTCCAAAATTTTAAGATTAATCTAAACTTTGATGGTCATCATTCCATCACCATCTCATGGATAATGACCTGAAACCGTTCTGACCTGTAACTAAAACCAGCCCAAACTCGTTATGAGCCTAGCTTGTTCCGACCTGAAACAGTGCAAACGGAACAAAATTTAACACTTTTATAGTCGACTCGTTATTACCCAAGCCTATAAAGACATGAAGCCTTTACATACCAACTAATTTAGTACATGAACCAATGGCACTAAAGTGAACACACATATCTAACAACTGATTTATAATAGCTAACTACTGATGTGCATATCAGGTCCTCGGTAGGCCTTGAGGAAAGAACTTGACAGTAGAAATCAAAATAATAATAATAATAATAAGCATTTTGCCACACCCTAAAATAGTTTGTGTATATGTGTTGTCATACACGTATTGGTAATCAACAACCTAAATATAACCCTTTAATTGAATATGACAAAAACCGTTTTTTAATTCGCCGGGGGATTCAGATTGGAGGATAGATAATCTAGAAAGAAAAGTGTGTGTCGGGAAAGGAAAGGAAAAAGAAGAATTATTGAATGGTGGAGGGGAAGGCAGAGAACAAATGACAAGGGTCGCACCACGTGTCCAACTGTCTATGCTTTAAGAACTTGATCATGCATAAAAAATTGTCAAGCTAGAACAGTATACATTACTACTGAAATATCATATTTAATATACATATAATTTATTTACATTTTGTAATCTATATTTATTTGTACATTAATAGTTTCCTTACGAAAATTTGATTTGAAAATCAACCTATATATTTTTTTAATATGTAACTAGCTTAGGAGCACGTGTCACACACGAGATAATTCAAATTATAAATTACAATTAAAACAAATAATTACAAAACATATATGAAAAATGTGTTACATATATGCATGTATATATACTATGTGTACATAAATTGATTTTATTACAAAATGATTTTTTAAATGAACATAATAAAAAAATGTGCGTGAAAAAACATACCCGATAACGCTTTCTATTGAAAATTTCATTATCAGTGTCATATATGTATAATTGAAATAATTTTGGTTATGAACCAATTTCAGAAATAAAACTTTTTATACAATAATAGTTCTAATTACTCGGCCTAAATATAAAAGGAGCGTTACCTTTATTGATATATTTATCAGTTTACCACGCATCAAAGGAAACAAGAACATTTAATTGTAACGACGTATGTTCTTCAAGAACTATGTTTTTTCTGATCTATAAAAAGATTTTGATAAGTTTCAGAAGGTTTCTTAACTTTGTCATAATGACAACATAAACAATAACATGTTTACCCATTCGATTTTGTGAATATTTTGATTCATGAGCATAATCACCATTGAAGGAAACATTAATGCTAACACATATATATCAAATTTAATAAAAGTGAAAAACATTTATAGGCCTGGGGTGACATGTCAAAAGTGTTCGCAATCTTTTCTTAAATTTTAATAGTCGAGTGAAAAATAGTTAATTTGCCAAATCCCGAACCTTTTGATTATTTTCAAAATGTCCTTGAAAATATATATGAAACCCGAATTATGTTTAAAATTCTAATTTTCATTCGTTTGACATTTTCAAGTCAAGACTTTGAATCCGTAAGAAATTTGACGATAAATCTATTTGCATTCTCGAACTTTTAAAAATACTTAGATTTCTCATTTTTTACCCGTAAATTTTTTTGACCTAAATGTAATTAACTTGTATAAACAATTTATTTACCAAACTTTGAACCATAAAAATCAAATTTATATTCCACAAAAAACCCAAAACAATCCATGATATAAAAATAAGAAATTAAATATGATAAACTTTGTTATGTCAGAAAGTTAATATCCTAGCATTTTAACATATATATAGTTTAATAAATTAACCAAAAATATAAATGGATAGACGAAAACATATATTTATAATTTATAAATTTATATGACAATTTAAAATAATAATAATAATAATAATAATAATAGATAATGAATTTATTTAAAAAATAATGTATCGACTTTAAGCATATATTTTTTAATTTAATGATTAAAAAATTACTTTGTACAATGAAAGCATATTCGAGTTTTGTTTTTCTTAAAAATCTTTTACAATATAGATAGTACAATATGCTACTGATAACATTTGAAATCATATCCTTTTCAATCTTTGACAAACATGATTTGTTGTTGATTTTTGAATTTCACCAACTATTTTGGAATATATAGTAAAATAATATATAATATTTATTTTTATAAAAATAAATAGATATAATATAAATAGTGTAAAAGGAATGTAAATAATTATTGATCTATTACAAATATTAGGATTAATTAAGATACTAGTTTTGGAGGAAAAAAAATTGTTAGAATTAACCAAATGATGACAAATGTCCACCGTTATTTTACTTTATTTGAATATATATATAGGGTAAAGTTAATGCAAAACATAATTGTTTTGTGAGAAGCATAAGAATAGATGTACACCCTTGGAACTAGGATCTAGTGGTTGAGATTGATAGTTTCTAAAAGTTGTATAGTTTTCTATTTACATGTTATAGTGCCCTATTTAGTTGGTGTAGTTTATTTTAAAGGTTTCTCACACTTCTCACAAAACAATTGTTTTTTTATTTTAACCCTTTTCTATATAATATATATAGAGGGCGGTTAACGTACGTTAATCCTTTATCGTACAAATAGTACGCGACACAATCAAGCGTCCGATCAATTTTTTTAAAACACGCGCCTCTTTTTTCAAAAAGGGTAACATTGTCAAATAATTATCCCTAAAATCACTCTCAATTATGCGAGCGGTTACCATAAATTAATCTCAGCGGCGAAAGCGTACTAATTCAATCAACTAAAAGTATCAACTGTTTCGGTGACAAAAGCAAGTGAAGCACACTACATTCAATCTTAACGAAGATGGATAAAACAAATAACCCTAACTCATCTGCTTCAACGAAAGAATGAAGATCAAAGCATAAACAAGATAAAACTCATATTATTAATAAATCAGGTGTTTGTTTATTATTCCTGTAGTCGATTTAGGTTTTAGAGAGCATTTTAATTGTTGTTTTCATGAGCGTTTGACAACAATCAGTGGTTGTAATGGTTTAATTTTAAGATAAATTGTATTATTTGTTTTTAATTATTGGTTATTACCTTGTTAATTAACATCTGTTCGTAAGCGGATGAAAAGCGTTTGGGATTATTTCACCATATTTGTATACCAAGTGTTAAATAACTGTCTTGTGCGTCTGATGAGCGTTTGGTAAGCTTCTTTTTTATAACTGCCTTGTGCGTCTGATGAGCGTTGTAGATAACTGAGTAACATATACTTAATTGCCTTGTGCGTCTAATGAGCGTTTGGTAAGCTTCTTTTTTATAACTGCTTTGTGGTCTGATGAGCATTGTAGATAACTGAGTAACATGTACTTAACTGTCTTGTGCGTCTGATGAGTGTTTGGTAAGCTTCTTTTTTATAACTGAATGATAACTGGTTGTGCATATAGTGTTAGGCGTCTAATGAGCGTTTTATGTGTGATCAGTTAAACGAGAAATGATGAAACAAAACAAGTTGATGCCGGAGTCAAAAAACTTAAGAAAAAACATGTTGAAGCAAACTCTGATTCGGACTTTAAAGTTCCAATTAACAAATTTTTATCAAATAAAAGGAAAGAGGTGGAAGAGAGTAGTTCGGATTCAGACTTCCAAAAACCAGCAAATAAAGTTGTTAAAGAAAAGAAGGTTGTTAAAAAAAGGAAGGTTGTTAAAGAAAATAAGCCAGCTGAGAGGGTACAAAGGAATCCTTTTGTTGAATTTATAGACAGAAAGTTGCGACTCAGATGTGCACCATTTAACATTGTCGAAGCAGTGGCTGAAATGAGCTCTAAAAAGAAAGATTGTTTGAAAGAAATGGGATTTGGTTCAATATTAAACCTGCAAATTAATCAAACTCCATCAATCTTAGGGCATTGGTTTCTGATGAACTATGATCACCGGTTTAATGAATTGAACACCGGCAGTTGTGTTATTAAGGTAACAGCAGCAAAAGTCCATGAGGTGTTGGGTATACCAATTGGTAAGATACCCGTTTTAAACAGGAGTAGACCAAGGTTGGGGGATGATATAACTACAGATCTGTTCAAGAACAAATTCCTGACTCCAAAAATAAGTATAAAGCATGTGAGACAGAAAATGATGGATGATCAAGTACTTGGTGATAAGTTTAAAATTAATTTTCTTGTGTTGTTCAACACATGTATAGGATTTATAACAAAATCAACAATAGTCAACCAATGATTCATCACCGCAATCGATAAAATCTCAGATTTTCCAGATATGGACTGGTGCAGCTATGTAATTGAAAACCTAAATATGACAAAGAAAGAATGGAAAGATGTCAATGCACAATACAACGGTCCCATCACCTTCCTAACGATGCTTTACACGCATGAGTACCAAAAGAAATATGGTCCATTTGGCTCTCCGGTCACAACACCTGCAGTCAACTACATAACAACAACAACTCTTGCAAGGATGGAGAAATACTTGTATAATAATGGACCTCCTTTAGATAATGCTTCTGAAAACGAGGAATACGCTCCTGCATATGAGAATGATGTTGAAGCTAATGTTGAAACTGCAACTGATACTGCTGATGCTGGTAAAGATGATGTTGCAGCTGCTGGTAAGATTGCAGCCACCGGTGACAAGATAATTCCTGAAGCTGCTGCTGATAATACAGTTGATATTCCTTCTGCTGATAAACATGCAGAAACAGTTGCAAAAGAATCTGAAGGTATTAAACACTTCTCAAAACGCTTAGCTATATTTTATTTTACCAATTTCATGCATAAACGCTTTCCACACACTCACACTTATTGCTTCACAGTTGTCTCACTTGAAGCTCATCTGAACGTGGTGCATCCAAAAGAAGCTATAATACCTAAAGAAGCTGAAGGTATTAAACGCTTCTTAAACGCTTGGTTTTATTTTTTTACCAGTTTCATACATAAAACACTTATGGGATTTGTATTTCTTTTAATGATACATTAACATATGTCAGGGGCAGATGGGGGGGAGTGAAACAGAATCAGACAATGCCGAAGGCGAATTTGATGATGATGATGGTACGTATTCACATTTGAGTTTGCAAATGCCATTGGGAACACACACATAAGAGTTGGTCGACTTTTATATAACCCCACTTCAGCTGTCTGGAATATCTGCTTACCTACCACCAAAAGAAACAAAGGAAGAAAAGGTGAGACATACATAAAATCAGAATATCTTAATTTAATTAAAAACTATATTTTCATTTTACAGTCTTGGAATAAGAAAATGGATAAGAAGATGAAGAAATTTGAAATACTTTGCAAAGAAATCAATAAATTGGTCCGTGAAGGGAAGGAAAAACATCTATCAAATCCACATATCTTTGCTAGGTGTTGTGATTGGGAAGACACTTTCAATCCTAATGTGGTTACCAAAATACAAGAAAGTGAAACCATGAAAAACAACACACTACTTAATTTAGGTAAGAAAAGCAATCTAAATCTTTATCAAAAAATATATATATATGTCTTTGAAAGTTCCCATTTCTTATACAACTGCAGCAATTGAGACAGTTCATTCAGATGCAGTAGTTGGTTCAGATACTGTGCTTGGTGAAGAAGGAAGTGGTACGATTCCTGAAGTTTATAATCTATCAGAAGAAAAGAAAAAATCTGGGGAAACTGTTGATGATGCAGGAGTTAGTGGTGCAGGCGTTGGTGATGCAATGGTAAATATAGAGGTTGAGGAGCACGAAAAAGGTAATAAATTAAAAACTTCTTTTATACAACTTAAAAGAAATATTATTTATAAAAGATTAAATAACAGCTGTCATTGGTAATGAATCTCAACTAAACAAAGATGAAGAAATTAATGTAACAGAGCTAGAAGGGAATAATAAACTTGATTCAGTTGTCTCTACAGTACTTGCATGGGAAAAAGAAGGTATTTTTATTCTTAAATAATAAACTTAAACACTTGTCAAACGCTCTGTTAGTATGTTTAAACTTAAATGCTTCTTAAACGCTATCTTAAGATTCACAAATTGGATCGAAAGACGACAAGATGGAACACACTGTTGCAAAAGAAGCTGAAGGTATTAAACGCTTATCTATATTTTTTTCTTAAACGCTTCTTAAACACTTATCTCACTTGAAGCTCATGTAGTGCATCCAAAGGAAGCAGAAATTCCAAAAGAAGCTGAAGGTATTAAACAATTCTTAAACGCTTCTTTAACGCTTATATTGTTTTTTACCATTTTCATACATAAACGCTTTTTACACGCTTACACTTATTGCTTCGCAGTTATCTCGCTTGAAGCTCATGTGGTGCATGTTCATACAAATTCCCAAGAGTCTAGTCCCCTTGCATCAAAGATGATACAAGGAGGAGAAAACAAAGATGGTGTTGATCCCATAAACATTGATGCAACTCTCGAAGATATCATAGGTAAGACATAAAAAAATGCATTTGATTTATAAAAAAATATTAGTAACCTGCTTCAATGACTTTAACTTGTTGTTTTTCAGTTACTAGAATTGAAGAGAAAAACCAAGTGAAAATTTCAAAAGCTGAAGCTGAGATGTCCCCAAGTAAAAATTTCATAACACCGACATCAACTTCAAAAATGATACCCAAAATTACATCTCATGTATCATTAATACAAGAAAATAAAGACAAAAGAGTTGGTGAGAGAAGAAAGAAAGAGAAAGTTACCTCTTGCATTGAGATCACCATATGTTTTAAGAGAGGTTGAACTAAACACAACAGTCACAGATGATGAGAAAACAATTGCAGGGTATATATTTTTTTGCCTTAAAGGCATATTGGAAGAGGTTTTCAAGAGTACTTACACCGATTCATTTAAGGTGATTTTTGATAGTTTTTGTCCTGGTTTATATATAAGAACAAACGCAGTGGATGCATTCTGTGAACTCATGAGCTTTGAAGAAAAGAAAAAATATGTAGAATCACCATTCAAGTTCTTTGGTACAAGCACATTGTGGTATGCTTTAACTATACATGTTATCTTAAAAACGCTTGTTAAACTCATTAACATGTATTATGTATCTACGCTTATCAAACGCTTATTTGAGTTCTTATGCAGAAAAGTGACCATTATAATGAGGAACTTGGTCACACAAACGAACAAAGACTCGATGTGTTTACGGACAACATTGAGAAAGAGTTGATGAGGTCTGATGTCAAAACAATGAAGACAGTTGCTATTTTCTTCGTGCCAATACTAGATAGAGATCACTTCTATGTGGTTGTTTTCAACCTTCAAACCAGAGTGATAGAGTTGCTTGACAACAATGGACATCAAGAAGTACCGGCTAATAAAAAGTTTAAAAAGCTAGAAGACAAACAAAAAGAAATCAAAAGACTTTTTGTAGAAAGATACAAAAAGCATCCCCAAATCCTGGTAAACGCTCAACAAACTCTCAACAAAAAATCAATTATAATATTTGTGAATTACTTAACTGCTTTTATTGTATTTTTAGAGAACCGTCTTCTACATGTATCTTAAGAAAATCAATCACCCCATTGCTGAACAAATCAGTAAGGCTCCAATCACAAGATTAAGGATGTCATGGAGAACAACCGAAAACGGGGTAGATTGTGGGATTTTTGCTATGAGACACATGGAGAAGTATGATGGGAAGAAACCGTGGACGTGCGGATTTTACAAGGAATGTCCTAGACAAGTGAATCAGCTAAGAAAGTTGAGGACAAAGTATTTGGCAAAAATCCTTCTGTCGGATATAAACAAGAATAGAGATCAACTAATCGAGAAGGCGCAAGAATTTGTGGAAAATAACGACAAAGAAATGTCCGCAGAGGAGATGGTTGAAGAACTCAAAAGAAGGCAAACACTAATTTGAATTTGTTGTCTATTTTAGTCAATGGCCTTATGTTATAAACAAACAACTAACAATAAACATTGGAATTTTATTATTACCAGACAAAAATACTACAGTGTACATGATTAAAAAAAACATTACAAAAAGCTCATGAAACTCTCAAACATCACCCACTTGCCTCCTACTCTAATAGTGACTTGAGAAAATCCAACTTCAATTTAATTGAACAGTTTAGCTCGAGAATTGCCTTTGATAAATCTTTGAACTGTTCTAACTCATTCTTCCCTATGTCAACCATAAACAAAACCGCAAGATCCCGGATAACACTGGCAGGCATTTTGACAAGAACGTTCATAATAACATCCCTGTAATTCATGTTATTATTAAGCATCACAAACTCATGTGTTAGCTTGTCACGGCAAGCTTTGTCGGCGGCTACCTGCTCAACAATTTTCATCTTCAACGCTTCCTTGAAAGATGATGAAGATTATGAGGCATCCATTATAACTGGTTTTGAGATGGGTGGATATAACTGTGACAAAATATAACATATATATAGGAAAAATACCACGGACCAAATAGTACAAAAAAAGGACAAAACAAACGCCTGCAGGGTCACGGACCAAAAATAGTGAAAAAAAATAATAATAAAAAGACAAAACGCTTGAACAACGCTCATAAGTGCATGCTCACGGACGCAACATACCAACAGTGTAAGTTCATTATACGCTTTTCAGACGCTAAAACATGGAATGAAGGATGTAATAAGACGCTCATTATACGCTTTTCAGACGCTAAACCATCGAATCTCGTAAAAAAGAAACTAGTTTCTAATGAAGTTTTGTCAAAAACTTAAAATTACATTTATTACAGACTCATCTGCCAAAATTTATGTCCAAAATAAAAAAAATATTTTTGTAATGATAGCCTACATCAAATCACTTTAATTAAAATTACACTATGTCAACAACCAAAACATAGATTAAAAATAAATATATATATATATATATATATGACGCTTGTATCACGCTTAACAAATAATAAATGCAGTTTTCGTGATGATCATAGCCTACATCAAATTAAATGACATTGAACAAAATAAACTCTATCTCAACTACCCACAATTAATAGACATCCAAATTATGTCTATATATTTCACATCCATTGTTATTAATCATATCACACAAAAAACTGTTTTCAAGTGATAAAGCCATGAAAAACATGGTGAATGCAAAACTTGATCTTGAGAAACAAAAAGACGAGAAGTTTCTCAATGCCCTTCAACACTCACATGCCTACGTGCTTCAAGAGAAATCAAAAACTCTTGATGCATACAATGAACTCATGCAGCTACCAGACAGTGAGTTCAAGGCACAGAATGCTAAGTTCCTCAAGCAGCAGACTACATGCTACAACTCCGTGTATGGTAATTTGGTTGACACGGTTTCAAATTTGTCAGCAAACATGGAGTTCAAGGAAGATAGGCCTGAGAAGATCAAGAAACAGGGAGCGGTGGGGGTTGATGGGGTCTGATGATTATGGGGTCTGATGGGGTGTAACCATTAAAATAAATAAATAAATAAATTTTTTATCTTTTGTTATACGTTTGTCATACGCTTGTTATACGTTTGTGAAACACACATCATAAAACACAAAAAAACTAACTCTTTCTATCGAAAACAATCAATCACATTTGTCATACTCTTTGTCATACTCTTGTGAAACGCTTGTATAAAAAAGGTACATACAAAACACACAATCTAAAAACACAAAAAAAACTAAAACTTCCTACGAATTCATTGTTGCGGTTGCTGCTGCATTGCTTTACAAGTTCGGCTGTTGTGGCCAGTTTTGTGACAAATTTGACACTCCCTATAACCCTTCCCAGAGCGACTAATGGTTATCTCTTTCTTCGATTTAATTCTTTTGTGCGAGCCACGACCCTTGTTTCTTATTCCAGTAGTTACACGAACAGTAACTTCTGATGGCTGTTCAAAACCTAAAATAGCAGCAAATCTATCCCTTTTAGATGGACGTACCCTTTCATACCGAGTTAAGTCTGCTTTTTCAATCATCAAATTCATCTCATCTCTAACTTTAATCAATTCATCAATATCTGCAACATAACTATTGATAAGGTATTCACCGGCATACTTTATTTCTCTTGAAATTTCTTTTATCTTCATGTTCTGATCATTCCCAAACTTTGACATTGGAACTGTTCAGATATTCACCGCAACCTCTTTCCTCCATAGATCATTTATATATCTTTTAGGGAATTTCTTGACTTGATACATATTCATGACGTAGAAAATATGACGACACAACAAACCATATTGTTCGAATCTTTTGCGGGAGCATGTTGCAATAGACTCTTCACCAAACTCACCATCCTTTTTAAACACAACCTAAAAAAATAAAACGCTTGTTATTTAACTTAATCTTAAACAACCTTAAACTAAAACGCTTAATAAATGCTCATAATTACCTCCAAAAAACCTGGAACATACGCATTAAAATCCATTATTTTACACCTCAAAAACCTTCCTAATTCTTCACATGAGCTGAATTGTGAAACACCATCAACAATTTCATTCATTTCATCTTGAAGATCATTAAATATAGCTCCTGTATATATTCTAACTGCCTCCCTTTTGAGATAACTTCTGGTTTCTAACTGCGGATACGTGTACCTACTATCATGATCACACCGTCTGCCTTTGTATCTCCATACAAAAATCAAAATGGTTGAAAAACTCAACCAATGTTAATTGAGAATTTGTAGCTTTTCCAAAAAAAATGATTTTCGCTCTCTGATGTTGTACGCTTCAATCCAGACAAAAGTTCATCTCTATAAAAGCAGGTATCCAGTCAGATCTGATTTCATACATATCAGTAAGCCATTTATTCTTGTCAAGCTCAAACTCAACCATTATAGCCTGCCATTTTTCCTCAAATTCTAAAGGACTAATTGAATCGGTCCACACAGTGTTACATAGCCTACTCTTAAAATCTTCGTTGTTACATAAAATCAGCCCCCACCTGATACACAAAAAAAATATTAAAACACTTGTGTAGACGCTCGTTGTGACTTTCGTCAAATTTGTGTCTCGAGATATATGCGTATTTTAAACTTTTATTTTGTAAAACCGCTCAAACATTTTTAGAACTTTAATTTATGTATTATATAAAAATATTATGGACCTCGATTATCAATAAATAGATGTTTGTCATATTATAGAGTCGTCAAGAAAAACATAATTGGTTCAAACTAATTTTCGTTAAATTGTTATAAGCTTTTCGAATCTTTAAACTCGTTTTAAGCATTGATTAGAACTTGAAGGGCCAAAGGGGAAACATTTATACCCATCCATATAAATAAGATAAAACCCTAAACCTAAACTTATTATCACAAACAAACCAGCCGCCATCTCTCTTCTTCTCTCTTTTCCGGCCAGCCGCCGCCTCCGGCGAGCACCACCGAAATCCGGCCACCATCCTCACTACCACCTCCGACGCACCACCCCACTCCCTTGCCGTTTTTCCGGCGACCCATACCTCCTACACCCGATCTCCGGCCGTTCCCCTTCTCCCTCTCTGGCCACCACCTTCAACGCCATCACCATACTCCCCTCTCCCTCACGGTTTTCCGGCGACCTCAGAACTTTCCGACGAGAATCCGGCACCACAGCTCCGCCTCTCTCTCTCTCTCTGCCTCACTCTCTTTCCCGCAGATCTCTCTCTCTCTCTCTCTCTCTCGTATCTCTCTCCCTCTACGTCACTCTCTCTCTCTCTCTCACTCTATCTCTCTCCGATTCATTTTTCTTTTCCGGCGAACCCGTGCTTCTCTCCTCTCCGGCTTCGAGTAGGTATTGTTAATTTACGGTTTTTGCTCGACTTAACATAATACATGATGTTGGATTTTAAGATTTCATTATCGAGTTCGTTTTCGGATTTAATTAAATGGATTAAGGAAAGGGTTATCAGGTGTTTATTGTTGTGGGAAAGAGTTGGTTTTAATTTGTTATTTAAATTATGGAATTGGTTTGTTAACATATTGTGTTTCGGGATTTGGATTGTTGAGTCGTCTCGTCGAGACTCGAGTTCGAGTCCCACGTTAAAACCGATTTTGTGTTATCGTTGTTAAACGGCGTATAATTAGTATTCAAATATATAAAACTCATTATTTTTAACAATTATTATTATTATTATTAACTCTTTATAAAAAATATGTATATTCTTATTTATTCCTAATTATTAGTACTAAATGTTCTATTTATTAATTGATCTTTAATATGGCGAACTCGTTTAGAAACCGAATCAAAACTTAGTATGGTATCATTGTTTTACTATCAATATTAATTATTATTATTATTATTATTATTATTATCAACAACACTTTAACTAATACCAAGACTTTTATTCTATAACTATTATTATTAGTATTATTAATAATAATTATTGTTATAATTGTTATACTATATTAATACTATTAGAAATAGTTATTGTTATTATTATTATCCTATATATATATATATATGACATATCTTTTAGCATTATGATTATCATTACTATCTTAACATTAATAATATCATTAAAAACTTTATTATCAATTCATTTTTATAAAACCGAACCCTTGATAAAAAACTCGTCTTGTCTCTTTTAATATTAGTTTAGCTATTTAAAAGCCCAATTAGTTTAGCTATTTAAAAGCCCAAAACTTTATTATCAATTCATTTTTATAAAACCGGTAACCCAATTAACAACCGAACCTTCTCGTCTAATGTTTCAAATATAGTTTTCATCATGGTTTCAAGTTCATTAATATATTACATTATTTATTTTTAGCTAAGGTGTTTATCGTTTCAAGTTGGATTCGTCCGTTTTGTTTACAAGCTTTTATATGTCGATCATTAATTAGTTCTCAATTCATCAATCGAGGTGAGTACTTTCATACCCCTTTTTCCATCTTCCGTTTTGGGGTGACATTTCATACTTATCAAACTAAATGCTTTATTTACTTGAATCTTTAAACCCACAAACGTAATTGTATACTTTACTTAAATAAATGCTTGATTTGGTGTTCTATGCTTACATGCTTATATGCCTATGTGTTTATCGCTTTTGGATGGTGGAACTATAAATCCTTGACCATTTGGCAACCCCTCATAGCAAGGTGTCGTTAACGTAATGCAATTAACGATAACTATTAAATCCTAGACTGCTTGGCAACCCCTTGTAGCTAGGTGGTGCTAATGTGTTTATCAATTGTCAATAAAATCCTAGACTATTTGGCATCCCCTTATAACTAGGTGTCGCTAACGTAAAACTATTAGCGATATCTATTTTATCCAAGTTGTTGCTTTTATTTATCGTTTCGTATACAAGTTTTGTGGCTTTTTATTACTATATTATTATATGCTCAAACTTATGAATTGCTCACCAACCTTTGTGTTGACAAACTTTATTTTATGAAATGTTACAGGTTTGACTTTTGTTGACTCGAGTGCTTGACGGAAAACGTTACCAAGACTATTAGGGTATTAGTAAACTGAACAATATGAATGCTATTTGTTTATATGAACGAGATGTGTTGTTATTGATTTGTTGAAATAAAATGAGTTGAATAAATATTGTCACTTTAAATAGTGTCTTGTGTATTTGTCCAATCACGTTGCACCCCGGCATGTTCCGCTGCCTTTGGTCGGGGTGTGACAGATTGGTATCAGAGCCACAAGACTATAGGATAGGTGGTTAGACGTAACGACCTAGTATAGTCTTTACTTTAGGGTCCTTATGCGTGTTGCCTATACGTGTTTACCCTACTTGATTGTTCAATGCACTTGTTTATTTATATACTTATTTATTTATCAAATCATAAATATACACATACACACACTTTCATAGTATTCCAAGGTATCCTTACCTTAAATCGCAAAAACATTAGTTTTATTGTGTTTTATGGATCACGAGCTTAACTTGGATCCCGTTGTTTCAAATCTCCTTAAAGATTGTCTCATACGAGATAACCACTTTAAGTAGTCGAATGCGAGCGTTCCGCCCGCCATCCAAATTTTCGGTGTTAAAACAATAGAACTACGGTGATTTCGTGGACTAGCGTTTTGACATGACGTTGTATTCTGATTTATTGTTTTTGTTACAATCGTTATTTGAGTCGAAAACATGAAAAAGACGCGGTGGTACGTGCACATGTTTAGACCCCAATATGGTAAAAAAAAATTGTTATAAAGGTTTTTAGTGTCGGAATATCAAGTCATGGTGGTTCATGCATGATTTTTCCGCCTTAAAAATATTAAAACATTATTATTACATTTCAAGAATTTATACCATTTTTCCTTCATTTTGTTATAAATCCTTATCACAAGTCTTTATTTATAAATGTTATATTTTTCTTATTGTTAATAATTCTTTTATATCTCGATTTTATATGGTAAAGTTTTATACAAATTTTCTCATTTTGATTTCACGATGATTTTTATTACAAATTTCGTTCATTATGATCTCTTCGATATAAGTATATATATATATATATATATATATATATATATATATATATATATAATCATATTAAGAAGGTTTTTATGATAAATTGCACCTCAACTTTTCAAATAAATTTCCTATTGTATAAACTTTAAATTGTTTTTAAAGTCCTTGTACAAATATTTTATAAAATTTTATTTTTATAACTATTCCGTTTATTTTGTACGATCACTTCAAATTTTTAATTATTTAAACTTCTCACGACTTTTTTTTATTATACTATATTTTATAAAATACACGTGGTAAAATTTTTCACTATCCAAGTTCATTTTCATAACAACTTTCATCATGCAAACTTTGGTTCATTATAATTTTTTGCAAAAAAAAATAATAAAAAAAATTTACATCATACGATTTTCCGCGCTTTAAAAAAAATTCTTCTGATAATTTTGCCATGATTTCTCAAGAAAATTACAAACTTATAGCTTGTAATCTTCTTGAAACTCTCCTGCGAAACTACATAGAAACTTTACTTAAAAGACAAAAATCGTTTACTTGTGATTTCTCGATTTATAATGCCGGTCATTCTAACTTACCATAATATTTTCGTCACAAAACATTAAGTAACAAACTTGGTAAAAGAAAATTTTCATTTCGTAACTTTGTATTTCCAAAAAACGACATTCATCATTTAATATTGAGACCTCATAACAAATTTTGACATTCAATTTACGTATTTTAAATTTCCTCATAAACAATAAATAAATAAAGTTATTTTAATCTTTAAAAAAAATTGTATGATTCACACGCTCGGATCTCAAAATTTTTATTTATATAATATAATGTATATATTTATATATATTAACTTACAATTTCAATCATCAAAATTTTAATGGACATTTCAAACATTATTTATAAATCATGATATTTTCAATTTAATAGCTAGTATTAGTCAAAATCTCTCTAAACGTAACCACAAGTTCCCAAACACCCGTACCCCATCTCAAACTACCGCCTCAAATCAAACCATCTTTACACTTCAAAAGTTCTTCCCGCGCACTCAAATCTTTCCTCAATATGAACGAAATCTAGACATCCAAAAGTATACCCTCACCTACCCAAACCCCATGTAAATCCATGATGTACCAAATCAACCCAACAAAGAGCCCTAACTACCGACACTTCTACGTCACGAAAACCTATCAAACTCACTATCCTAATACTTCAAAGACACCGACAAACACACTCACAAATGCCTTGAACGTATACAAACCAAAGCTTACCCAACTATGACTTAAAATCCTTCGACCCATACTATGTCGAGTCACAAACCATATCGCCACACCGTTCCCATCCAACTATAGAGTTTGATATCAAAGTTGTAACATCCTAAATATTCTAATAATAAATAAAGAAAGTTGCGTTAAATTGTCGTGCGTTTAATAATATTAACTAACTTCTAATATGGAAAAGATCATGGACTTGGATTTAATTAAGATGGGTTAAGGGTAATGGGCCTTAGGTCCATGGGCCTTGGGGAATATAAATATCCTCCTAAACCACCATAAAACCCTAAACCTCATTTCATTCCATCTTAATCTCTACACACTCCAAACACACACACCATACGCGGCCGAGCGAGAGAGAGGTGAAATCCGAGCAAGAAAACGTGGTTCAAGATTTATACAAGATCCAAAGTTCATAAGCTAGCTAACCGAGACCAAAACGAAAACATAAAGGTAAGATTTCGATCTTAAAGTTCATGTTTTTATAGACGGTTTGCCATGAAACTTGAAACGATAATAGATCGGATCTAAACGAAGCGTAAAGTAGCGAACTTGATGCTAGAACGAACCTAATAAACCCATAAACATGTACGGTTCGTTTAAGATAAATCGTAGATCTTGTATTGAACGTTTCTAAAATTAAAGGTCCAAACTTTACGTGTTTTTGGGTCCAATCTTAACCAAAAACGACTATAGGAATAGTCGCGGGTTAGTCAAATACCATACCCATGGATTTCTCAGTAAAACTATGATGATTTGGGGGGATTAAGATTGAACAGAGGCGCAGCTGGGCAACTTCGCCTGCAAGCTTAACTTCGCCTGCAAGCTAAGTTCGCCAAGCCATAACTTCGCCTGCAAGCTTAACTTCGCTTGCAAGCAAGTTCTCCTAACTAATTAACTTCACCTGAGTTAAGTTCGCTCAATGCTAACTTCGCCTGAGTTAAGTTCTCTCGATGCTAACTTCGCCTGAGTTAAGTTCTCTCGATGCTAACTTGGCCTGAGTTAAGTTCGCTCAATGCTAACTTCGCCTGAGTTAAGTTCGCTGAATGCTTAACTTCGCCTAATGTTAAGTTCGCTTAATGTTAAGTTCGCTTATTGATAAGTTCGCTTAATGATAAGTTTGATGGAGTTAGCAAATTAGAAAATAAATTAAAAACCTAATGAAAAATGTGTTAAGACAGTTAATGTAAATAAAGACAGCTCGACCCCAGCCAGGGGCTCTGCCCCTTGGACCCTGCTAGGGGCTGCCGCCCCTAGACCCCGCTGCCAGGGGCGCTGCCCCCGGGCCCCCGTTCGTTGTGGGTTATTTAAAGATAGAAATACAACATGAGTAGTAGTAGTTAATTGATACATGTAAATATTATACAGTTAGCCGTGCACAGCTCAAGAAGGGAATAACGATTAACGGAGATCGTAACAGGATTCAGGTGAGTTTCTAGCCCCATTTATGTGTCATGTTTTCGGGGCTGTGTGCATACTCAATATGTTTGTTAATACGCTTATCCTAATTGATAAGTGTATGCCTTAAGTAAATGATGTGATATGTATGAATGATGGCTTGATGGTACGTGAACGATCTTCGGATATTGCACGTACTGTCAGGTTGTAACGCTATGTATAAGGTAAGTATGATATGTATGCTTATGTGTATGAACGTGATAAAGTTAATAAAAGAAGGAAAGGATGGTTGTATGGTTGTATGGTTACGAAAAGGGTACTGAGCCCTAATAATACTCGAGGTATGATGTATGGTTGTATGGTAACGAAGAGAGAATCAAACCCTACTAATATTCGAGAACTAGGGAACCGAACCCTACTAATATTCGAGGAAAGAGGGTACCGAGCCCTAATAATACTCGAGGAAGGAGGGTACCGAGCCCTAATAATACTCGAGGAAGGAGGGTACCGAACCCTAATAATACTCGAGGAAGGAGGGTACCGAGCCCTAATAATACTCTAGGAATGTAGGGCGTAATGCTCTTTATAACGTAAGATATGAAAGCAAGTTAGTACAAAAGAAAGTATGAAAGTATGAAAGTATGAATGAAAGAATATAAGTTGTGTGTATTGTATAATGTATGTTTAACTAGAACTCACTCAGCGTAGCTGACTTTTAGTATGCACGCAGGTGAGTAGGATGAGGCAGCTCGCTTGAGGAGACACGTGGCACTGAATAAGAGGCTGGCATCGGAAGACTCAAGACGTTTAAGTTTAACGTTTTGTTTATTTTGAAAGACAAGATGTTGTTTTAAGACAAGATGTGTTTTGTTATGAAATGTTTTATGAAAGCTTTTATATTCCGCGAATGTTTTAATTAACCATGATATTAGAACTGCGTTTATGAGTAAATCCAACACGAAAGTAGGGCTACCGGTAACGGGGCATTACAAAAGTAGCAATCCAAACACTCCTTACCAAATACATGTATAAACCTAATCTCAACCCAAACTAGTCAAGATCAAATTATCCAACTTACCAACTTAACCCGAGCTCAAATAAGCCAAACCTCACCTATTAGCCTAACCATTACTCACACAAATCACCTAAGCCTAAACCACTCAAACGACCTAAACTCAACAAACCTCATAAGTCCAACTCAAGAAAACCCAATTATGCAAGCCAACCGAAACACACTCACTCCTCACCAAATTTTCAAACCATTCACCATCCGAAGCCTAAAACCTCTCCATACACACGCAAGCCATTAATTCTTGTCAAGCTCAAACTCAACCATTATAGCCTGCCATTTTTCCTCAAATTCTAAAGGACTAATTGAATCGGTCCACACAATGTTACATAGCCTACTCTTAAAATCTTCGTTGTTACATTAATCAGCCCCCACCTGATACACAAAAAAAAATATTAAAACGCTTGTGTAGACGCTCGTTGATACAATATATAATCATGTCACGCTCATAAAACGCTCACATATTAAAACATCAAAAACAAAAGACGACTGCTATTAAACACTTGTCAAACACCCATTATTCAACCAGCCTAAAACACGATTAAGAAAGTTACCTTGTCAGCAACTTTCTTCATGATATACCACATACATAACATATGCCTTGTATTTGGGAACACAGCTGCAATAGCTTGCTTCATAGCAGGGTCTTGATCAGTAACAACAACCTTCGGTGCTTGACCAAACGACTTTAGTAACATTTGCAATAACCATGTGTACGATTCAATAGTTTCATAAGCTAGTAAACCAGCACAGACAGTAACACTATGACAATGGTTATCAATTTCTGTGAACGGGACAAAAACCATCTTGTATCTGTACATAGAAAATCATATAAAAATAAACACAAAAACATATACATACACACAATCCTATACATACACACAAACTTACTTGTTAGTCTTAAATGTAGCATCAAAAGATATAATATCCCCAAATGCAAGATAATTACTCTTTGAAGTCTCATCAGCCCAATAAATATGAATTAACTCACGATCATCATTGACTATTCAAAAGAATAATCGGATGAAAATGTTTTCTTTGCACACAATCTCTGAACAATCATCTCAGCATCATACTCTCCAATATAACAGTTCAAACCTTGTCTAAAATTCTTACAATCATCTTTAGTTGCACCTACCTTTTCAAACCCACCGTATTGTGTTCTCATAAGGTTAAACGCTTTAACAAGTCCCAAGTTCATATTAGAAAGCTCATAAATAGCTTCCTCTTGGACATGTGTTAACTTCCTCGCATAACGAACAAACTGCATATCAGAATCTGCAACCATTCTATGATTATGTCCTTCAACAAAATCATCTACCTCAAAAAAACCACCGTCAACAGATTTCAACTGTATATGTGCTCTACAACCACATCTAATTGTCGGCCTCTTCCTCCTTTTGTAATATGGCTTGCTTGATTCATTACAATCACCTTTTGAGTCACACATTTTAGCTGGCTTGTAACCTTCTTTACAACATGTAAAGTACTTGGTGTTCAGTACACCACCATACACATAAGATCCACCTTTACGAGCCCCAAATCCAGCTTTTTTAGCATATTCACAATAAAAATCAAATGCTTGATCAATTGACGAAAACATCATTCCTTTAACAGGTCTGTAAGAAGAAGAAATTTCAGGAATGATATCAACCCCTTCACCTTCAACCAAAACACTTGATTCATCAACACAAAACATCAAAAAATCAAAATTATAATCCATAGACGCTCAACACACGCTCAAAATTATAATCAATCCAATTTAACAATCCTAATAGTTACATGCTCATAATACACTCATAATATTAAACGTTAATCAGATATAGTAACAAGCTCATGATACGTGCGTATTATGAAACATCAAAACACAGAGGCAGTCCTAATATGAAAACGCTCGTAAAACACTCACAAACTAGACTAATCAATTATCATTAGTCTAACATATAGAATTACTATTACGCTCATAAGACGCTCATATTATAAAACGTTATAATCAGCTTATAATCAGTTATAGTAACATGCTCATTATAGGTTCATATTATAAAACATCATAAAATCAAACTAGACTAATCAATTATCTACAGTGACTTAATTCAAAAACAGCGAAAACTTACATTCACGATCGTCTACCATTTCAAAACCCTAATATCACAAAATAGCTTGAAAAAACTGATTCGTGAACTCAATTGATAGTTTTTGGTAAAAAAATTTGTTTCGTAAAATAAGAAATTGATTTTGATTAAGCTAAATATCAGGATCGTAACCGTTTATACGCGAATTACCAAATTTAAATGAGGAATCAAAAAGACAATCGTACCCCTCTCGCTTAAAAAAACGGGATCTCCTCAACCGCTTTCAACTGAATCATAAGTGTAGATCGACGCTTGCTATTGTCGCGTACAGTTTTGTATGATAAGGATTTTCGTATTCCATCTTTTCTCTCTCTCCCTCTCTCTCTCTCTCTCTATATATATATATATATAAATCCGTAATTTTGTTACTAAATTTTTGACGTGGGCAAAAACCCGGTTAACCTTACCAACCCGAAAATCGAACCAAAACTGAACCGGTTTGAAACCGATTAAAACCGTAGGTTCGGAATTGGTTTTTAAATTTCTCCACCAAAACCGGTTAACAAAACCGAAACCGGCTAAAACCGGTCAAAAACTGAACCGAAACTAATCATAACCTGGTCAAAAAACCGGTTTCAACCCGATTCGAAACAACCGTAAACCAATTTTGACTTTTGTTAAATAAGCTGAACCGGTTTCAATCCAAACCGGTGTAAGTTATAAACCGTTTTGTGCACCTCTAAAACATAACTACATTTAAAATGGGTTGTTAAGTTGGTTAGCTCTTTATTAACATCACATGCTAGCTGTTATTAATTATTTATTTTTTTCCTAATTGCCACTTAAATACATAAGAATTCTTTGTTAGTAATCTTGTATGAAAATTCGAAACAAGAAACAATAAAATAAGAAAACGCTAACAGTGAACCGGGCTTATGTTTGACACAATTTCCTTAACCAAATCCGCGGTCTGTTTCCGGGGTACGTCGGTTCGAAGCAACAACAACGTACTACCGGACTTGATCACTTGCCTCAAACAAAAGCTGAACAATCTTGCAGCAGAGAGTTAGAGAGGGATGTGGTATTTGGTGCGTCTTGAACTGCAGCATTTGGACTAGTTTTATATCCAGGATTGTCATAACTGATTAATGACTGAATAATGTGTAATAATAATGAATAATGGTCATTAGTACAGTAAATAAACTGAAAATAATAATCATGTAACATCTCAAAATTTTCAAGAATAATAATTAATATATTATTTGTTTATGATGGAAAAGTTTACTTGATTTAGTAGAGAAATAATAAAAGACTAAAGATAGGTGGAATAGGCTAATTAGATGGAATTAAATATGGACCAAAAAGGAAAGATGGGCCTAAGGTCCATGGGCTTAAGCGAGTATAAATACCCCTTAAAACCTAAACCTTTCCATTTTTATCCATCTATACACCATAGCCTACACCTTGAAAAACACACACAAACATCATCCTACATCCCGAAACGAGATCCGAATGTGAAAACCTGAGCTTGTTTGTGCTAGAACGTTGTGACAAACCAAACCAACATCAACACTAGATCATGTTCGTAGATTGGCTCGTTTAAGGTACGTTTATAATTAGAAATCATTCATTTAGGTTCGGTTTTGTTTGGGAAATCTTAGATTTATATGAGAATGATAAAAACGAATCCAACACAGCAAATCTTACTGAAATTGGTAAACATTTGATAAGTTAATTGAAGGAAATGAAGCGTAGGTATATATGTATAAATCGCACCATGTAAAACGTAGTTTTTGGATGATTGATGAATTGGGGTTTTTTGGCGCTGGGAATACGAGTTCAATGGTACCAATGTGATGTTTCGTTAAGAATCGGAGGTTTAATCGCAGATCTGATGTAGTTTGACTGATTGGGTGTTCTTGGCGATTTTGACTTTGACCCTGATGTCAAAGTTTGGATAAGACCGATGCACATTCATTAAGATAATGAATCAGGTGATTCGTTACTCACAAATTCGTTATGATTAAGATAACGAATCAGGCGATTCGTTACTCACCAATTCGTTATAATTAAGATAACGAATCAGGTGATTTGTTACTCACCAATTCGTTATGATTAAGATAACGAATCAGGTGATTCGTTACTCACCAATTCGTTATGATTAAGATAACGAATCAGGTGATTCGTTACTCACCAACTCGTTATGATTAAGATAACGAATCAGGTGATTCGTTACTCACCAACTCGTTATGATTAAGATAACGAATTAGGCCATGTTCTGATAACGAATTAGGCATAATTTGTTATAGCGATTGAGTAGGCGAAGTAGATAATAATTTAAAAATCCTGATGGAAAATGTGTTAAGATAGCTTAACCCCAGCCAGGGTCTCTGCCCCTTGGACCCCGCTTGGGGCTGCCGCCCCTAGAACCCTGCTGCCAGGAGCGCTGCCCCCGGACCCCCGTTTGCTGAGGGTTACAATTAAACTAGAAATACGATATAAGAAGTGGTAGTTAATTGATACGTGTAATTATTATACAGTTAGCCGTGCATAGCTAAAGAAATTAATAACCATTAACGGTGAACGTAACCGAGTTCATGTGAGTTTCTAGCCCCATTCTTTGTTATGTTTTCGGGGTTGTGTGCATAGTTAATACATTTACCTTAAGTGGTAAGTGTATGCTATATATGATATATGTGATAGATATGAATGATTGCTTGTCGGTACGTGAACGATCTTCAGATATTGCGCGTACTGTCAGGTTATAAATAAAGATATGAATGTTATATGTAGCGTATGGATGATGTATGAACGTTATGAATGAATGCTTGTCGGGGCGTGAACGATCTTCGGATATTGCACGTATCGACAAAGAGTATGATTGTTAAATGAATAATGTGAAGAACGCCTAGAGTGTTCTTATGATACGATGTAATTATTGTATATGAAAAGTAAGTGTATGCAGGTACAGGAATGGTATATGAGTTCTACGTCTGGCGTGGTAAGTTAGGATGGCAAATCCCTCTAACTTCCATTGGACATAGACTTGGCATGTGATGGCGTAGTTAAGGACTGCGGGCATTATACGAATTATAGACGATAGATGAGAATGTACTTAAGGACTGTGGGCCTTATACGTACTTCAGATAGGATCCAGCATAGAAAAGGACTGCGGACCTTATACGTGTTGTAATAGTATTGTGGTAGCATAGGGGAGGGATGTGGACCTCGTACGTGCTATGAAATAGGTTGCAACATAGGGAAGGACTGCGGACCTTGTACGTGTTATTAATGTAGGATGGTATAGGGAAGGACTGCGGACCTTGTACGTACCATGAAAGGGTGAACATAGGTAAGGACTGAAGACCTTTTTCTGATTCACGACCTTGAGTATAGGTATAGACGGTGGACTATGAACATACTCTTGGTGGACTAAGGTAAGTAGTAGTATGTATGTACGTGTATATGATTGAAAGGTAACTGGTTAAGAATGGATATGTATCTTCGGATATGTATGTATGTATGATATGTGTATGTATTGTATGTCGCTCGATTAACTAGAACTCACTCAGCGTATCTGACTTTTAGTATGCACGCATGTGAGTAGGATGAGATAGCTGGCTTGAGCGGGGACACATGGCAGAAGAATAAGTGTCTGGAATCTGAAGACTTATGATGTTTTATAATTAATGTTTTGATTTTGAAAGACAAGATGAATGTTTTAAGACAAGTTATGAATTATTATTGTAATGTTAAGAAAGTTTTATATTTCGCGTAAAGTTTTAATTAACTCTGATATTTAGAACTGTGTTTATGAGTAAATCCAACGTCCGATGTGAGGCACCGGTAACGGGGCCCTACAAATCATTACGAAAATAATGATCATTACTAATAATGTTTGCTGATCAGTTATGAAAGTCTCAAAAAAACTCAAAACGAGTGAATAAACTGCGTCACGCGGGCCCGGGTTTTCATAGTTGCATTCGTGTCCGCAGGACGTGCGAGCATGAACGATTTTAAAAAAATTATAGACCAAAACACAATTTTGCACCCCCTCTGCGCGCGGGTAGGACTTGTGGTAAAACACATCATAAAGCTTCAATGGAGTAGTAAATGCTTTACCATATAAACAACTCCTCATTTTGTTCCCACACCTATGTGGGACAAGCTATTACCACTTTTATTTTAAGACATTCGTCACACTAATACCCAGATTTTCAAACAATCCCCGGCATAAATGGAGCTCGAAACAACATTATTCCGATTAGATTTCAGCAGTTGAGTTTTGCATACAATAGGTAGGTGTTACTGTTTGAACATTTTCTTATGAAGCGCACTTAGCCCATTGGCTCTGAGTAGACGGCGATGTCTTTGAACTTGTCTTCATTTGTGTAGATGACAATACACTTCACATAACACTCTCCCTGACAAAGTCAAGTCCTCATAGTTATGTTCATTATGGTCATGAACATAAGTCTGGTTCTGCGAGAGCCATTACGTATTGTGCCCCAACAACACCTTTCGAAGAGACCCCACTTCTCTCTCACATAGGTGATTCACCATGCATGGCTACCTTAGTCGAAACATTAAAATCCATAGGCCTAACCTCACACTTGTCACTTTTATGAATGGACTATGAAGTTTTACCAAGTCATGTAGTAAACTTCCTTTTAAATGTGTACGGTTATCCCCCCACCCTAGCAGTGACCTCACTAATTCATACAATTAGATTTTCCTATTGAACTTATTGGGATCTCTGGTCTGTTAAGTTAGTTTTCCTTCATATGATTTCAATTTTTCAAGGGCATCATCACATTCCCATGGAAGACTTCTGAACTAACTCTCTACTTAGGCTTTTTGTTAGCAGATTCACGATATTATACTTTGACTTCACGTAGTAAACAATGATAATTCATGGAGTGCTAATGGTACCTATTTCGAGGAATTTCGAGGAGGGTTTCGATGTTGTAAATCGGGTAGTGAGGTATGGACGTCCCCATGGGGTGCGCACACTTTTAATTTTTGAGGTGATTCCATTTATAAAAGGCATCCACGGGTGAAAGAATATGAAGACCAATGTGGCGGCGGAGAGGTTAAGAAATGCGAAAACGATGGGACAACATACAATAATCCGGTTAATTCGTTCATACCGGAAATCAAGGCACTCATTCATAAATCTTTTTTGTATTTATTTCTAAAAATGTATATAAACAAAATATTAAAGATTAACTTTATCCATGTTTGCAGAAAATACAAAAAAGTGAGCTTTTAGGGCCCTTTTGCAAAAAGATTTACCAACATGTTCCTAGCCACAGGATAGGTGCATCCTTGTGTTGATGGAATTATACATACACGGCCGTTGGTCATCGAGTTTGTGAAAGTACATGTAGATATGGTGTTGGAAAGATGTAAAACATTCCGTATTTTTCCTGAAACTGAAATTCCAGATGAGGTAGAGAGGGATATGGTTAACACAAAAGGTTACTTTGTTTAGTGGCCTTGGAGTGCGGGAACATCATTTACAGTATGGTAAGAAAATTGTAAATGAAACTGCGAGAAAAGGCTCACTCAAACCCATTGAGTCGGTGTTTAGTAAAAGGGGTGATTCTAATGATTCTACTTCACGTGCAGATGAAGTTGTCACAACCCAACCTACGTCGAAAATACTGGGGCGTGAGCAGATTGCTCATAGCTCTCAAGGTACTATCATGCAATATTTAAATAACAATATCTATTAGTTAAATTCAATTTTCTAATAAATCAAATAGAAACAAGTTTACTCATATTTTCTATGTTATTAAAGATAACTGATGAGATTATATTTTACCTTTACACTTCTTTTTACTTTAAATTCTTAATATAGTATCCATCAAATAATAATTTCTTTTTCTGGGGCTTATTTATGCAAAAGCCAAATCTAACTCTACACATTCTAATAAAGTAAAATAATTGTGACACATGTCAGTTTATGGTTAAACTTCACAAATATTTCCTTCCAAATCTCAGTTGACCATAATATATCCATATTTACTTTCCTTTTATATTTTTTTTATATTATATTTATGTATTTTTATAAAATAAATATTAACATATTATTTTACTATATATTCCATCCAAGAATTAACAACAAACCATGTTGATTAAAGATTAAAAAGAATATATAATTTAAAATTTAAAATGTTATCATTAATATATTTATGAATATTGTTGAAGATTATAAATAAAAACAAAACTCTAACATGCTTTCATTTTACAAAGTATTTTTTTTTTATTATTAAACTATAAATCTATGCTTAAAAGTTGATCCATTTTTTTAAAATCAATACGTTTATCTATCTATCCATCTATTATTATTATTATTATTATTATTATTATTGTAAATTGTCATATAAATTTATAAATTATAAATATATGCTTTAAAATCTATCAAATTTTTTTCAGTTAATTTAGTAAACTATATACTTTTGGTTAATCTAGTAAATATATATATCAATCACTTTCATATATAACAAAGTTTATCATATTTAATTTCTTCGATTTTTTATCAAAGACTGTTTCGGGTTTTGTGGAACTTAAATTTGGGTTTTACAGTAAAAAATGGTAAATAGATTGTTTGTTACAAACTTTCAAAATTTGTTAGAGGGGAAGGGGCACTAGCGTGGTTAAGGTTTATTGGTTGCTTACCATATGGCAAACTCACCCCTAACTATGTGGGTAGTTTGCCAAATTACAATTTGTGGCAAAAGTTTACCACATGGCAAACCCATTGGAGGTTTTTGAAAAATTAAACACCTATAAATATTTCAATGAAATTTTAATTTTAATTACATTGAATTGTTTTTTATTTTTAAATTTAAACAAAAAAAGTTTTAGGGTACTTGTGGGTATGTGTTTCCAGTTATTTTATTGTTTGTGGGTACTTAAGGGTATAAATGAAATAATTGTGTATGATTGGTCGGTGCATGAGTACTACCCATGAGTGCCCCTTCCTCTTATGGGTCAAAAATGAGAAATCTGAGTATTTTTAAAAGTTTGAGGATGCAAATAGAATTATCGTCAAATTTGTTGCGGGTTCAACGTGTTGACTTGAAAAGATCAAATGAAAGTTAGAATTTTAAACATGCTTTGGGTTTCGAATTTATTCTCAAGGACATTTTTTGGAAAACCTCAAAAGGTTCGGGATTTGGTAAATTGACTATTTTTCTCTCGACTATTAAAATTTAAGAATAGATAGTGAACACTTACGACATGCTACCCCAGGCCTATCAATGCTTATAACTTGTATCAAATTTGAAATATTTGTATTAGCATTAAAATTTCCTTCAATGGTAATCAGAACGTTGTATGGGAAACATGTCATGCATAACTATACTCAAATGAAGCAAAATATTAACAAAACTGAATAAGTTAACATGTTATTTTTTATATTGTCAAACTTACTAAAAAAATTTATGGTTTAGATAAAAAAAATAGTGCTTGAAGAACATTCATCGTTATAATTTAATGTTCTCATTTCCTTCTATGAGTTGTAAATTGATTAATATATCAATATATGTAACGTTCCTTCATTATTTAGGCTGAAATGTCATAACTACTATTGTATAACTATTGTATGAGAAGTCATCTTTCTGAATTTTTTCAATTATACACATATAATACTGACAATGAAAGTTTTCAAAGAAAAGAGCGTTCTCGGGTACATTTTTGCACGTGCATTTTTTTTTAAGTTTATTTTTAAAAAATCATTTTGTGATATAAGTAAAATAAATTTATATACACACAACATAGATACAAGTATAAATGTAATACATTTTTTTATATACGTTATGTAATTATTTTCTTTACTTGTAATTTTATAATTTGAATAATCCGTGTGTTACACCCTAAAACTAGTAACTAAATATTGTAGTTTTACGATTTATTATAACGTGTTTGCTTGTTATAAAATTACCTATAACATTGTTTGGTATGCATTTTAAAAGAAAAGCAATAATCATGAATAGCAAAACATAACGGTGTCATGGACGCCACGTTTGGAAAATTAATTAAATTAATAAATAAAGTAATTAAACTTCATCTAATACCAAATATCGAATATTTCCTTATCGAATAATCACTAAAATTTATTTAAAAATAATCAAAAAGTAATATGGCTAAGTTAGATAACATGTATATTATACATAAATTATATATAAATTTCGTCTTCATGTTTCATGGCCTTGTTAGACTTTTTGTATAACCAAATCAGTATATATGAAGTTAAATATTTATTCAAAGTTATGAACAAAATATATAAATAATAAATATCATAATGTTGGAGAAAACAGCTAATAAAATTTTGTTTCAATATAATCTTTTGCTTTAATTACAATGCACCATTTGATCGGATCTGTCATCCTTGATTCCGGCCTGAATCGGGGCTTTAAAAAAGTTACGGAAGCTGATTGTGTTATGTTATTTTTATATGTTTCCATATACTAGTGCTTAAAGAAACAGTTGAATTATTGGGAATATTTAATTTTTGGTCAACGAAACTATATAAAATAAAAGGAATCCCCTCTAATTCAGTAATCATAAACAGTAGCTAACTGAAAGTCATTAACCATATGATATGGCAAATAGATGGTAAATTGTCGGAAATTGGTGGGTCAAACAAAAAGGCTGTGATGATTAAGATTATTTAGGAATAGTTTTATGTGTTGACCAAAAGTCAATCTTGTGCATATGTCTCGACCACGTATATCCGGTCACCTTATGCAAGTTCTTGCAAGATGGTAAAATAGTTTATTGATCTGTTCCATTCTATAGCAATTACAATATATAAAGATGAATCAGATTCGTGGACCCGATACTAATAAACCCTAAATACTATAACGTTATATTAACCAATAGTTTTACCAACCCATCTTTGGGAACATATGTTAGTTTTACCAACCCATCTTGGGGAACATATGTTAGATTACAATTACAATATATAAATATGTCGCTTTCAACATTGTTTTTTTTCCGACACATTCATCCAAGTCGTTGCCAAGGCCACTTCTTTGTCATCGGTCCATAATCTAGCTTGGTTGTATTCTAGGTGTCATTTATTTTATTTGTTTTATGAAACTAAATTTCAAAATAGAAAGGACGAGATTTTAAGTAAAAGAGTTAATGTTTGATATAAAAATAGTTAAAATATATATTCTCTTATTTAGATTTAACGGCTAGGTACCGGAGAGTTATGGACACGATGAGTAAAACCTAATTTCTCTACCCGTCTTGCCTACCCAAGATGACGGTGTTATCGTGGTTCGACAACTACCGGAAAGGGCTATTGCATGATCTCCCAACCACCCTTACTAATAAGTACTCTCTTTGTTTTTAGGAAATAGAGCCGCCTAAAAAAAGGAGGGGAAAAAATAGTTCCCATATGAATACATATTATACATCAACCAGACCACACATATAATTTCTTATTTGCCTGTTATACGAGAAGTCAAATCATCCAAGGGCCAAGACAACTTGTTTTGAGACTTCAAGGAATATAATAGTTTAATGACACATTAGCTAAACTACAAATTTAAAATTTGTAGTTACTAAAAAAAGTCAATGTTATTTTAATTATAATGAAATCATCATTTATGTTTCTTTAATCTAAGCATTGTACTAAGAATAAAATAAACCAATGTCTTAATTGCTAGTATAATCCAAACCTTTAAACTAATCAATCATCAAACACAAACACAAACACAAACTTAGATCTCATCTCTCTCTCTTTGAACTGATCGGAGATGAGAGAAATGTCATCGCAAACCAGATCCCCGGTGCCGTTGTTGTACCGGAGACATTCGAGTGAGAAGATCATGAACAATCTGGCATCGGTTTCGAGTAGTCTGTTGCCGGCGTTCGGAACTGTTGTGGGTGGGGATTCACCTCCCCTTAGAAAATATGTCATTGCACCTTATGATCGCCGGTACCGGTAAGTATATATCTCTAAACAAGCTAGTTACAGTGTTTTACATGTTTGAAAGTTGTACGTTACCCTTCAAAATGTGTGGCATATACTGTATATTACAGAGTGCATGTCATATATATATCAGCATGTAAACCTCCAGAACTAGTTCTTGAAAACTTGAAACTTTTCCTTGTTTTTCCCTCTAAATTGTGTCCTATATGAGCGTTACAACATATTTTCACACCATATATATATATATATATATATATATATATTGAAAGTTGAACTTCACTAAACCACACGCGAAAACCATCCACTCTCCAAGGAGGAGAGAGGGGGCCGCGATTCACATTACATCAAAAACAAATTACATCAAGAATTCAAATCGCTAACCGAAGCCTTGTGTCTATTCTTATACCATAGAAAACCATCTTGAAACTTTTCCTTGTTTTTCCCTCTAAATTGTGTCTTATATGAGCGTTACAACATATTTTCACACCATATATATATATATATAGAGAGAGAGAGAGAGAGGATCAAGTCAAGTATTTATTTTTCTATATACTAAAGATGACTCGTTAAAGTTTCGAATAAAGCCAAGTAAGTTGATATATTTCTTGTTTAGGGTATTCTTTTAAATCTAAATTATATACTTTAATTTTCTTTTCCTTTTTTGTACTTCTCATTGCATTTGAACACCAATCCATTACCTCTCATATCAGAACACCTTTTGTCGACTAATTAAATCACAATCCTCATACAAACACACACATTCAAATCGATCCACCCAAATCAAAGGGTGTAAGTTAAATGTGTAGGGAGTGAGATGGAGAATTTGATAATTTATGTATAAACTAAAATAATCATTTCCTTTTATTAAATAAGCAATTGTATTTTAGTCATTTAAACCATTAATAATTGCCTAATAATAACTCACACCAACAATGTAATGTGTCCAAATTACCCTCCAGAATTTCATTTTTCTTGCACAAGGCTATCCACTAGCATGATCATAGATTTATACTTGATTTCCGGTTTTCATTTATGAGAATACGCATAAGTGAAATGGAGAAACATAGTGGAAATCAAACATAAAAATAAATATATGACGATTATATGCATAAGATTATCATTGTTAATAATAGTGAAAATTAGAAATATCATTGATGGACCTGAATCATATGGGGTAACATTTTAGGTTATTTAAAATCCAAACTTATTCTTTACAAATATGCATCCTATAGTTTTTAACATAATATTATATAAAATATGAACATGGACGGAAGAAACCATGTTCTGAGGGAATTTTTTAAATTATATTATCGAATGATTCAAAAGGTACAAGAGGAAAAAAACACAACCTATATAACGAACGGATATAATTTATGTAGGTAAGATTTGTCTTAAAGTTTAATGATCAAAATTAGACAAAATAATAATAACTGAAGTTAGCCTAGCTAAAAAAATATTATTTCGCTCATTTAGATTGCCGGTTATTAAAAGACCTATATTGTTTATTGTGATAGTTACCTAAATGAATAAACTGAATGCATTTCTTTAAGATGGTGCATGCGTTATGGAAGATGCAACAATACAAATTTCTATATTTGAGTTATAATCAGTTTTGAAATGACTTCACGAACATGTTTATTGGCTTCATAGGTCGGTCTAGAGATGTTGACAAGCTTTATTTTTATAAAATTTGTTTTGAGAATTATTTTATGTGAAAACTTATAACACAGGTTATTTGAAAACTTAAAACAAGTTGATTATTTTTTTGACAAAGTCACAAAACTTTAAAATTTTAAAATAAATGAGTATGCTATCACTACAAGAAATTTGCTCTGATTAGACCGTCTTTACCGACCACATGTGATCGCTAAAAGTTTTACAAACCACATGTGGTCGGTATACCTTTCCCGACCACAAGTGGTCACAAAAAGTTTGGTCTCAAAATTTTTACTCATTTAAAAATAAATGTAAAAATAAAATTTTAAAAACTTTTACCGACACCATATGGTCGGTATACATATACTTTTACCAACGACTTGTGGTCGGTACAGGATGTTCTATAGCGACCACATTTGTGGTCGGTATAAGAGCGGTCCTGCCAGAACAAATTTCTTGTAGTGTATGTCATTGAAGCGTATTTATTTTGTAGATGCTTATGTTTATTTTTTTATTTTTGAACTTATAATTTTAGATTACTAATGGGTAAAAAAGAATTAATTTTTGAATCATATACCATTATCTAATACATCAAATATGTTTTCTCATTTTTTGCTATATTATAAAAGATGAACTGATTATATAATATTTTACCCTTGTACTTCTTTTTTACTTTAATTTCTTAATATTATCCATCAAATAATAAATTTTTTTCTGAGGCTTATTTATTCAAAAGGCAGTAAATAAATATTGTAGTTTTACAATTTATTATAACGTGTTTGCTTGTTATAAATTAGTTTTAACATTATTTGGTATGCATTTTAAAAGAAAACGCGATCATGCATAGCAAAAAACATAACGGTGTCATGGAAGCCACGTTTGGAAAATTAAATTAATAAATAAAGTAATTAAACTTCATCTAATACCAAATATCCAAATTTCCTTATCGAGTAATCACTAAAATATATTTAAAAATAATCAAAAAGTAATATGGCTAAGTTAAATAATTTGTTTATTCTACATAAATTATATAGGAGTACAAATTTCGTCTTCATGTTTCATGGGCTTTTTGAATAATCTCCAGAATACCAATCAGTATATATGAAGTTAAATATTATTCGAAGTTATGATTCCAAAGTAGACAGAATTACAGTAAAAATTTTGTCCTTTAAATATAAGCGATTTATAGATCAGATACTTTAAAAAGTTTAATTTCAGTCGGTGTCCTTTACAGAATATGTTTATTTGATTTTCGTCATTTTAACTAACGCTCATCCAAAAACCTCGTTAAGTCCTGGCATTACCATTTGATAAGTGGCTTTATAAAAGTTACGGAAGCTGATTGTGTTATGTTATTTTTATATGTTTCCATATACTAGTGCTTAAAGAAACAGTTGAATTATTGGGAATATTTAATTTTTGGTCAACGAAACTATATAAAATAAAAGGAATCCCCTCTAATTCAGTAATCATAAACAGTAGCTAACTGAAAGTCATTAACCATATGATATGGCAAATAGATGGTAAATTGTCGGAAATTGGTGGGTCAAACAAAAAGGCTGTGATGATTAAGATTATTTAGGAATAGTTTTATGTGTTGACCAAAAGTCAATCTTGTGCATATGTCTCGACCACGTATATCCGGTCACCTTATGCAAGTTCTTGCAAGATGGTAAAATAGTTTATTGATCTGTTCCATTCTATAGCAATTACAATATATAAAGATGAATCAGATTCGTGGACCGATACTAGTAAACCCTAAATACTATAACGTTATATTAACCAATAGTTTTACCAACCCATCTTTGGGAACATATGCTAGATTACAACTTACGCATGTCTTTAAAATATGTCACACAACACATTTTACATGATTATACGTAATAAACTCTAATGACTAAACATACATATTTTACAAAAGTAAATATAAATTAGTTCAGTAACACGGATGAAACATGTTTGACACAAATATTGACACGATTAACTAAATAGCACCCAACGAAAAAGGTAAAATTAATGTTACAAATAAATTACGATCCATATTTAATTATAATATACTTTGTATATTTGTCAAATTATAATTCTAATTCATTTTGCGAACAAAACGGGTTATAAACGTGTCATGTCGATCTATTAACCTATATAGAACAATCATATATATCCTTCCTATTTAATTTTACTTGTGAAGGGGATATATGTAATTTAGGTTTTTGAGTTGGGGATATATGTAATTAGTTAAATTAGTAAGGGGATATATGTAATTCTCCCATAATAAAATGTGTTATGTGTATCATAAACGGGTTGAGCTTGTTTACATGCATTTTTAATCGCGTCATTAATGTGCCCCGACCCGTTTATGACCCAAACCAGTCTACATCAAACACTAAACCGTTTTTAACTTCATGAAGAGTAATCTTGCGCTAACAGTCGTGTTATAATAAAAGAGAAGATTGGAGGATATAACTTGTCAAGTGTTGGTCATATTTCGAACCAAGAATTGATTATCAAAAAAAAAAATCCTTGAACCGAGCATAGTTGTTTGGTCATGCTTGGTTCTGCAGGTTAAGAATGAGTTTTGCACTAGTCTTCTATATACGAGTCTTCTTGAACTAGGTTTTCATGCATGCTTTGGTAAAACGGATGCAGGTGGTGGCAATCATTTCTAGTGTTATTGGTTATATACTCAGCATGGTCATCCCCCTTTGAGCTAGCTTTCAAGAAAGTGGCTACAGGATCTCTCCTCTATGTCGATTTGGTTGTCGACTTCTTTTTTGCAGCTGACATCATCATAACTTTCTTCGTCGCATATTTGGATAAATCAACGTATTTGCTTGTTGATGAGCATAAGAAGATAGCCACAAGGTATCCTAAACTAATCAGATCATTCTTGTTACACGCCATTTACTTATAATAAACGAGTCGGCATGTGTTGTGTTTTATAAGTCAACTTAGAAACACGAGGTCTAATTCAATGTATACAGCCTCTTGAATCGTTTCTCAAAGATTCACCTTACTGTTGTAATAAAAGGTGAACCTATTTTGATGTTTGTTTATAAAACAACCACATGCAGGTCAATACTCGTTTTCACCCGAACCAGTTTTGACATGTTCTCGACCTGCTCGTTTAGTCGAGCTTAGTAACATTATAATAATGTTTCTGTACTCATAACTAACGCTATAATTTCAGATACGTCACACATATGATGTTCCCTATGGACGTGGCATCTACACTGCCATTTCAAACAATATACCGAGTACTTACAGGGAAGCTGCACCGTGGACAGGTTTTTGGGTTCCTCAATCTGTTAAGATTGTGGCGGTTAAGGCGTGTTAGTGAGCTATTCTCAAGGTACCAACCAAAAACATGCCTTCATTTTGTTCTAATCAGAAGTACATGTTACAAGCATTTGTTTTCTGAACAGGCTAGAGAAAGATACTCGCTTCAGCTACTTCATGACAAGAACCATCAAACTAATATGTGTTAGTACCACTTTTACTTGACCTATAACCCATTTTTGATTAAACAGGTCTAAATGTTCGACTACCAAACTTAATGATTTGGATTATCACAGGTAACACTTTTTGCGGTGCACTCAGCGGGATGCTTTTACTACTGGATAGCCACTCATCATAAGATCTCACATGATACATGGATCGGATCCATTATTAACGACTTTGAGGATAGAAGCATTTGGCTTGGATACACGTATTCCATGTATTGGTCAATTGTGACCCTTACAACAGTCGGTTATGGAGACTTGCATGCAGTAAATACGGGGGAGAAAGTGTTCAATATCTTCTATATGTTGTTCAACATCGGCCTCACTTCTTATCTTATTGGAAACATGACCAATCTCATCGTCCATAGTGCTGTCAGAACATTTGTCATGGTAAGTTTTAGGGGTGTGCATGGGTCAATTTGGGTTCGTTTTAAGTTCAAACCAATCCAAAAAAACAAAAATACAGTATTTTGAGTTTTTGAAAATCGTTGTGTTTCGGTTTTGCCATCTGGGCTTCAACTTTTTGGGGGAAAAAATTGGCCCCTAATAGTGAATTTGGGTTTAGATCTTTTTGTTAGCTAATAATTAACTAATTATTGTACATGTGGGCTGCAATATTCAGGTAACACCACCATTCATTAAATACTCATAAATTGCATTAACTCAAAATAAGAAATGAAAATCCACAAATTCGGTTGGTTTTAATTACTTGCAAAACCCAACCGAAAGTTGGGTTTCCTAAAAAATGAAAGAAAGTTGTCGGTTTTTGTTTGGATTTAGTTACATTCGGTTTGACTTTTTGGTATTTTCGGTTATGGGTCAGCTTTATTTTTTTATTTTGCCATTTGGAATTGATACTTTTGGGTCAAAAAAAGAAATTTGGGTCCAAAATAATGAATATCGGCCTAAATACTTTTGTTAAATAATAGTTAATTGATTATTGTACATTTGGGCTTAAATTATTCAGGTAACACTATCTATTAAATTCTTATAAATTACATATAACTCTAATCCATAAATTTGGTTCGGTTATTCGGTTTTATTTACTTGTAAAACAAAAACTAAACCGAAAGTTCGGTTTTACGAAAACATAAAACCAAATTGTTGGTTTTTGTGTGGGTTTTGTTGTTCCGGTTCGGTTTTTTAGGCCTTTTCGGTTATGGTTTTTTCAGTTACATGCACACCCTAGCAACTTTTTCTAATTCTAATTGGGCAATACTGTGGTAATGCTGGCCCGTTTACTTTTAAACGGGCCAGTTATGAAGAATCCCCAACAAGTCAAAATAAGTTTGACCCGTTACTGACTCGCCCGACAAATTTGACCTGCCCATACGGCCACATCGACTTAAGCCATCTAATCCATATTCCTATTACTAACAGAGGGATTCGATCAATGAGATTTTAAGATACGCGAGCAAAAACCGACTTCCAGAAGGATTAAAACAGCAAATGTTAGCTCACATGCAACTCAAGTTCAAGACAGCTGAGCTACAACAAGAAGAAGTTCTAGAAGACCTACCTAAGGCCATTAGATCTAGTATTGCCCAACATCTATTCCGCAAAACCGTTGATAAAACTTATCTCTTTAAAGGCATTTCAGATGACCTTAGTAGACAACTGGTACGATTCGTTTCTTGTACAGTACAACCATCAATGCACTGGACAGCGATCTATTTTCTATAAGACTATAACACGTCTATTGTGGTTTCTGTTTGCAGGTTGTAGACTTGAAAGCAGAATATTTCCCACCTAAGGTTGAAGTTATATTACAGAATGAGATACCAACAGATTTCTATATTGTTGTATCTGGAACTATGGTATATAAATTATTCCTAATTCAAATCTGTACTTGATGTAGTGTGTATATCTGGAATTCTAATAGCTTATAAATTCCAGGAGGTGATGGTACACAAAAATGGAACGGATCAGGTATGTATTCTTTTATAGTATAAGCAGCATATGATAATAGTAATAGTAATAATCAGATGGGCATAACACAACAAGATATTAATGGAATTAACCCTTTTCAACAAGATTGTAAACTTGGTGAACCTAATATATTCTTATTGAATCAAGAAACTAGCTGATCTGATGTATAACTCTTCAGTGCAAAGGTTTCAAACTTCTTACATACCTTTAAAACATAAAGATCCAATGGTTCACATTCTTCTGCAAGATTAAACGTACTTAGAAAAATGAACTCGCCTGTGTAGTGTGTACAAAACAATTCTGCAATATAAAAGCATTTTATGATTAATAGAAGTATATATGGAACGAATATGAAGATACAAATTTATAGTTAATTAAAACAAAACAGTAGAAAGTAACGACCTGGCATGGAGATATGATCATCTAAATTCTAAACTAAATAAGTGAAAAACTTAACAAATAATGCATACTTCTTCGTTTATGAGAGAAACAATATTGCAGCATCATGTCTGCTGTGTGCGATGCATAACATAATAGTAGAAAAAGATAAAAACTGATAAAAATAAAATGAATAAAAATAAATTGTGGTCTACATACGAATTTGATTCCTTTTTATGTTTCAGTCCTTGATAAGACTAGGGCCAATGGATATGTTTGGGGAAATTGGGGTATTTTTCAACATCCCCCAGCCTTTCACAGTGAGAAGCAAGAAACTCTCTCAGGTTGTCCGAATTAGTCATCATCGTTTTAAGCAACTGGTGGAGTCGCTTGATGATGATAAAAAGCAAATAATGAAAAACTTCACACAGGTTGTGAACTAGCACTTCCTTGTTCAGATACATTTATAGATTGAAACTATAAAACTATTAATGAATCTGAACAACTTAAATGAACATAACTCTTTCTAAACCGGATATGTTTATTATCAGTATCTTAAGGACTTAAAGAAGGAGGTGCAAGATGTGATGCCATTCTTGACAGAGCTTCTATTGGACTTGAACATGGAGGTAATTCAGTATTTCAGTGTTTAACATAGTTGATTCCTATTTTAGTTCACAGTGCAATTAAGTGTAGTAGATGGGGATAGAGAAGGTTAGTACTCTTTAATTATATGCAAAAAAGCTAACGCTTCTCTCTATATTATCATTGCAGCATACCACACAAGTTAACGAATCAGAAAACCAGGAAACATCAAATTACGGTCCAGGGGATAGAGAAGGTTAGTACTCTTTAATTAAGTTCACATATAAAGAAGTATCAGAATGAAGATTTTATAGTTTTATTACCTTTCTTTTCATTTCCCAATAGACTTATTAATCTTATAAAACTAAATACTATATAATTCGCAGGAACACCCACATCTGTGCTCAAAAACACATTCCAAATGAGGGTGATAATTCATAGTCATCATCCACATGAGAAAACGACAGACAGCAAAAGTGCAGGAAAGCTTGTCCACCTGCCAGACTCAGTAGAAAACCTTCTGAATTTAGCAGGTAAGAAATCCAGCTGCAAACTGTGTATTTTGAGCCAGAAGACTTTTTAAAGGGAACTTGATTAATTTCCATTTTGTAAAAGATAATTTTTTTCAGTCTTAAAATGTGGTTATGTTGTCATGCAGAGAAGAAGTTTGGGAAAAGGGGAACCACAATTCTCATGGCTGATGGGTCTCAGGTGGAAGATCTTAACGCTTTAAGGGAGAATGACCACCTGTTTATATCTTGAATACGTGACAAATATAAAATCCAAATGTTTTTCGGGATAAAGAAGTTGCTTTTAACTTCTATAATGTAACACCCACAAAGTGTTAAATTTTCTTATGAAAAACTGAAATATTGGTGTGAATTATTATAGATTTCACTATCTATATTGTAAAGGTAAAAGAGATAATCTCTGTTTAATTATTATGTGATACAATGTACAAGTATATACAAACAGATAAACAAGAACGAGCTAAGCCAATGGGCTTAAGACGACAACCCTAATAAAATGCATTCTAACATATATTAGTATGTTGTGGTTTTTACATATTTCCAAGTTAGAAATAAAAGTCAAATGAGGGCTAAAATGAAGAAAATTTAGATATAGTGAAAAGACGAAAAGAACAAAGTTGAGGGGCCAAAAGTGTTAAGTGGCCAAAGTATTAAAAACTTTGCACAAAAGAGTGTAGAAGTGTGTTTGGACCCTGAGAGAGAGAGAGAGGAGTTCCAAGAATCCAAAATTCAGTGAAACTGATACTAAAGGAGTCCCATGTTTTAATCATTATTTGGAAGTGTTCAAGAGGTATAGAGAGCATCAAAGCAATGTATATTCAATTCTTTAAAGTGTTTTTGTATAAAAGTGATTATTAACCCCAAAGGGTAACTTTTAATGTTAAGACCTAAGGTAACACTTTTAATAGCTTAGAATAGATGTTTGTGAGGTTTAATGCTTGCTAGATTAGTCTAATTTGATATTTAGCAGGGATTGGTTATTTGGTTCATGCATGCTATGATTCATGCCATAATGTTTAAACCAGACCTACAATGGGTTGTTTTTGTAAATTGCGTTTTGAACCCTAATTCCTGGTTAAAATGAATATTAATAACCAGCGACATTGTTTTCGGATGATAATACAAGTAATAGAATACTTAACAGTGGCTAGTCAAGAAATTGACAATCTATGGCCAAAAATGAGACAAAGGGTGAAATTTATGAAATTGTTGACCTACTTGGTCAAAGACTGTTTTAGCATGTTTAAAATACATCCACGCGTATTCAAAGATCAATATTTTTGTGCGGAAAGTGGTCAACTACTCAACTCAATTCTGATGATTTAGTAACATATAAGTTGGGTTGAAAAATGATGATTTAATAAGATTTAAGTATAAACTCACTCAAAGTGGCAAGAAAATGGCTAAATGGATCTTACAATATAATGAAATATAAATTAAAGTTGTGGGTTTGGTCATGGGAGGTAGAAACCGTTCATAAGACCCTATTTGAGAATAGCATATATGCCTAATTGTGTGACACCATGTACATTAGGTATGAAAGGTAAAAACATGGCAATACTAGAAACAAAGAAGAAACGGGTGGCCAAGGTAAGTGCACGGGCAATACAAACGGGATATACAACAAGATGTATGATTGTATGTCATGTTTTGTAAGTAATTGGTTTTATGATAATCTCATTTATATGTATCATGTATGATCATTGATCGTGCTATATTGTGTTCTTGTTGTACATGCTAAAATATCCTAAATTCCTAATTAGGTTATTTAATATGTTTTGTAAGAAATTGAAAGTACACCTCGAGAGGCAATTGCATACGGGATATTTTTCTAGACAGTAAATGAGTTGGGACTTTAGTTCCTAAGAGGTGATAAGGCTTTCAAAGAAAATTCCTATGAAGAAACACAATTGGGATGTAGAACTTCCTAAACGGAAACATTTTTGGACAATAAGTTCCTAAGTGGAAAGTTGGACTGAGAGTAAATTCCTTAAGTGTATATACAAATGAGATGTGAAGCCTCTAAATGGTTCTATGTCGGAAATGATAATTCCCCAAGTTGTTATTATGTGCGTATATATAAGCCTGTGTGCTCGCACGAACATGTTTGACTTTTCGATTTTGGGAAGATAATTTCTTGGACTTAGTTGTACTAAATCACTGTTGTAAAAAGGTGCTATAGTACAAAATTCCAAAAGTATATACTAAAAAATGGTTTGAAATTTGGGTGATGCATATAAACCACATATATACCGAATGTTGTGTGCAAATATGTATGCAGAATGTCAGATCAAATGACTACATGATACAGTGAGCCTTAAACACATTTTCACAGCTTTTATTTTCATGAAAGATTAAAAGAAGTTCTCAGTGAAAATGGTTTACCAGAACTTTAGCTATTCTCTCCTGTTGTTCAGCATGTCTAAAACAGAGTACGCTGCTTTCTGGAAAAGCTCTTTCTCTTCCTCTAAGGTTCTTTTTCTCTCAAGAGCTGACTCATTGCATTTCTCTATGTCTTCTGTTACTCCATTCGAGCTTTGGTCAATTTCACTGTGAATAAAAGAAACACATACAAAGGCCATGGAAAAAAAAACACATGTTTTCATGATTGAATATAATCATACTCACATACACAAAAAACAGTAGCCACTAAGATCACTGCTTAGATTATATTGAACTAACAAAAGACACCAGAGTCAGAGCAAGGAATTAAAAAGATCACAAGAACTTAAAAATGAGACATTAGTAAACACTAAGTGTGATTTGTAAACGCATAATCCAGATTTTAAGTAAAACGTCATTCTTGGCAAGAAGCCTTTTACATTATAGACCATTAATACAGTGTTACTATTCGTTTCCTAACTGTGCAATGCTCACCTAACCATCTTAAGCATATTCTCCATTCCAGCTTGCACTTGCTGCGAAAGCTCTGCAATTACACAAGAATGTCCAGTTCTTAATTAAGATAGAAACAAAACCATTCACATTAGCAGAAATAAACCATCCGCATTGCATTAGTTAAGATGTAACGATCAAACTTATGGCTCTCTAACAATGAAACTAACATACAATTCGTATAGGAGGTTGTCATCCATGGTGACCTAACTGCATTATGCTTTTCCTAACTTTGTATTCTTAATAGCAATTTGTTAATGGTTTACTGTTGATTTCTTCAACTTATAAGTGAATACATTTGACATTCATGGATTTTAGTTATAAAGAATACACACAACTGCCTTTATAACTATGTAACTCTAGAGTAAAGTATTAGTCCTATTATGGGACAGATATTGAGAAACATAAGGTTGCAATTCCACAAGTAGATCGGACAGAGAGTAGTGCAAACAGTTTGTTTAATAGTCCAGTGCACTGTGTGAGTCTGATGATAGCAAGGAGTGTATGTATGAGTTAGCCCTAACTAACAATAATGGCTTCTAATAACAGTCCGCTAGGGCAGCTAATAATTAAAAATGAGGCGATAATAACAGGTACCGTAGATGACGGAGGAGAGAGAGGAGTGGCCGTCGGAAATCGGAAGAAGCTGAGAGTTATCGGAAGCCGCCATTGAAATGAAATGAAATGAAGCTTGCTTTTGGAAGAAGAAAATGGAGCACCCGACAAATTATTACCTCCTGCTTTTATGGCACCCTGCCGTTGCAAAACCGTTAACAAAACAAACGTAATTAATTATATAAAAAAAATAAAAAAGTTGTGAAGAGTAAACCAAGCCTGAATGTAGTGTGTGGCGAGAGTAAGGTTTAAGGATTAATCGTTCTAAGACTATATCAGTAACGATCATATGACTAGGATCTTTTGTATAGAGTGACAGAAACATAGATGGTGGCATATCCCACCGCGCTCAGGTAGGCTAGTGTTGCAGAGAACAGCCATTGAGAGCTATTTTGCAACATACGGTTACCATCTAAATTAAATGGGTTCGACAAAGTATGTTATAGAGAACTTGTTGTTGGGCAAAAAAAAAGACCTAAGGGCATAAGTTGGAGGTAGTTGAGATGGAAGCTTAGGCACACGAGGTTGGGTCATATGAGATTTGAGGTTTTTCCGGAGATATTAGGGGTCGCTAATATAGTAGCTCAGATAACAGAGGGGTGACTGAGATGGCTTGAACATGTGAAGAGGATATAGACGACGCAAGTTAGACCCTTGGAAACCCTCATTGTGGAGGAGAGGGGGTTATATGTAAGGCCAAACTTGCATAAATTAATGTAAGGCCCCGTTACCGGTGCCTCACCTTGGACGTTGGATTTACTCATAAACGCAGTTCTAAATATCAGAGTTAATTAAAACTTTATCTTTTATAAAACATTACATATCAAATCATAAACATGTCTTAAAACATTCTTCTTGTCTTTCAAAATCAAAACATAACTTATAAAACATGACAGGTCTTCAGATGCCAGACTCTTATTCTTCTGCCATGTGTCCCGCTCACGCTAGCTGTCGCATCCTACTCACCTGCGTGCATACTAAAAGTCAGCTACGCTGAGTGAGTTCTAGTTAATCACACATTATACAATACATACACTTACCTTCAATTATGCATCCGAAGATACATAATAATTACTTCACTAACTTACCTTTATTACACAAGTCATACATACGTTCGTATTTTATTACTTTCATACTATAAAAATTACCGTCCTTTTCTATCTCGGATATTATTAGGGTCCGATCCCTTCCTTTTCTATCTCAGATATTATTAGGGTCTGGTCCCTTTTCCTTTGTCTATCTCAGATATTATTAGGGTCTGATCCCTTTCTTGTCTATCTCAGATATTATTAGGGTTTGGTCCCTTTGTAGTTCTCTATCTCAGATATTATTAGGGTCTGGTCCCTTCTATCTCAGATATTATTAGAGTCTGTCCCTCTTTCTTCATCTTCGTACATAATGTCTTAACATACCCATAACATACATACTTTCTTTAATCATTCATTCATATTCATATATTGTACATATATCTATTATACACATTCATCTATCATAAACATACATCCTTTGTTAGCACGTGCAATATCCGAAGATCGTTCACGTACCAACAAACTTTCATTCACATTTAAGATATACATACATAACATATAAACCATATAAGGCATACACTTACCAGTTAAGGTAAGTGTATTAACTATCACATCGAGTATGCACACAGCTCCGAAAACATAACAAGGAAATGGGGCTAGAAACTCACCTGAATACGGTTACGTTCACCGTTTATGGTTATCCCTTTCTTGAGCTGTGCACGGCTAACTGTATAATATTTACATGTATCAATTAACTATCGCTACTCATATCGTATTTCTATCTTTATATAACCCACAATGAACGGGGGTCCGGGGGCAGCGCCCCTGGCAGCGGGGTTCTAGGGGCGGCAGCCCCTAGCGGGGTCCAAGGGGCAGAGCCCCTGGCTGGGGTTAAGCTGCCAGGTCAGCTTGAAAAAATTTTATTTTCATTAACCGTCTTAACGCATTTTCCATTAACATTTTAAATCATTTTCTAAGTTGGGCTTGTTATTTATCTTAAGATATTGGGCTTGTTTAATTAGAATAGGACTCAACTATCCGTGGGCTTAATTAGATCATATCCAGCTGCCCATTAAGTATCTGGGCCCAACTGAATTTAGGCCCCAAACCTAACAGAATGGGGTGGCCGAAAACATGGCCGAGAACCCTTTGACAGAGAACTCATGACCGAGAACCATGCTTGACCAAAAACACATGTTTGGCCGAGAACCCTCATGGCCGAGAACTCGTTGGCTGAGAACTCTCCTTGGCCAAGAACTTGGTCACCGAGAACTCTTGGTGACTGCATGTTTGATCGAGAACCATACGGTTGACCAAGAATTCTCCCATTTGGCCGAAATCCCACGTCTGATGATCCCTGTTCATATTTTCTTATCCACAAATCATTTTTACTCATCACTGTTAACCGTTTTATGGTTTATAACCAGAATTTCAACTACCCTTTAACTATTTTGCACCCGCCACTATGCCAATATCCAGATCTAATTCGTTTTAGGCATAAAGTTTGGAGCTTTATAAGTTTAAAACGTTCTAGGCTAGATCTAGGGTTCACTTGATGAATCGTTCATAACCTTAAGCTTGCAAATGTCCATTTTAGTCATCAAGTTTGCAACTTTATGAAACATCTAGACCCGATCTACTCTAGGGTCAAGTTTCATGGCAAACCTATCACAAAAGCATAATCTTTAAGGTTAAAGCACATACCTTTAATCGTATTTAGGCTTCGGGTTAGCTTGTTTATGATCTTGAATCGTGTATCTTGCTTGTATCCCAAAGATCTATTAATAAAGGTTTGGTTTTGATCTTGGTTCCTTGATCTAGGTTACGGCCGAAATGGAAAGGTTTGTAGGTGTGTTATGGAGGTGTAGGGGGAATAAGATGGATGTAAATGGAAAGATTTAGGGTGTAAGGGGTATTATACTTTCTTAAGCCCATGGACCTAAGGCCCATCTTTCCTTTTTAGTCCATGATTAATCCATCAATTAGCTTACTTATCTTACCATCCTTTAGTATTATTTTATTTACCATCTTAAGTAAACTTGTCCATCAAAAGAGATAATATATAAAATATTATTTATTGAAATTTTGGGATATTACAATTAAGCGAACTATGCAAGATTTGCTTGACCTGCACCTATTTAAGGACATGATGCGGGATAAGACTTCGTAAAGACGTTGAATTAAGGTCGAGTCTTTAATAAATGATACATATTTATCATTGCTTAGTTTTAGGCTTATTGTTTCCTATACTTTTGATGGTCTTTGCATGTTACATTATTCTTGTCCTCATCTCTCTATATTGTTTTATATGTTACTATTATACTTTTTTTTTTGTAATTGTTGGTAACTTACTAATACTACATTTTTAGTAAAATTCATTTTCTAATATTTAGATTTGATGAGAAGGAATTTATATATCTACTATAATTTTCTGATTCAAATATAGTTTGAAGCTAAAAGTTATATTGCTAGAAGTCTCTTATCATCATAGATAGATTTAGGTTTTATTAATTACCAATAATTTTGTTGTGAGCAAGACTTTATTGGTAAAAATGATTGTTGTATTAGATCTAAGTACACGTACGAGTAGTTTTTATATATACCTATTTCTGTTTGTTTCCAACTATATATCATATTTATTTCAATTGCAAAATATTCTTTTTCAACTTATTCGGTTCGTTTATATATTTTTTATATTAATGATTTTCTTGACATCCTCATTGGAAAAGTGTCATTGACCAACACATTGTTTTTGAAAAAGAAAATCAAAAGACAAACCACCAAACATCAACTAATGTTTGCATTTATGAATGCACCTCACTAGGCAGGTCTTCAAATATGTTTTATCTGCAAAGTAAAATCATACACAAATATTATATGTCATCGTCAATGCTAAATCATAGATAAATTATATATTCTTGGAATCATATTATTTTATTTTCAGTCTCTTACCTTAATCACCATGAACCATATAAATATAAATATAACAATAAAAATAAAAGTACTTATAACTAATCAAATCAAATCTGGGTCCCACTCAACATATATGTTGAACATGAGACTTTGAGAGGATCACCATTAACACGAGACTTTGAGAGGATCGTAATCTTCATGTTCATACTTATCATTATATATAACTTCAAACAAATATAGCTTTTTTTAAGAAAAAAAATCAACTTTTGTCATTAAGAGAATGGGCACTCATGGGTATTACCCATGCTTTGGTCAATCATGTACTATCACCTCATTTCTATCATTAAGTACCCACAAACCATAAACTTACAGGCATCACCTACCTAAAAGTACCATAGAACTTTATTAATTCATTTTAACTTTTCAATGGTCAATAATGAATCAATGTAGTGTGGCAAACCTTTGCCATGAAATAAAGTCATGCACCTTACTCACATGAGATAGGGTTGTGTTGCCATGTGATTTGAAAACCATACACCCTACCAAAATGGGTGCCCCTTCCCCTCTAAGTGGTCGTAAATAAACAAAATCTTTAATATATCGTCGTTTGTGAACATTTCGATAAAGAAAACATGCTTGATTTATAAATGAACACCTTGTCACTGTATCCTAATTAAAAACTAGAGGCTTTCAAATATTATTTATTTTTGTTTACTTTCGTTTGTGTTCACTTATAAAATATTAAAAAGCAAACGACCAAAACCAATAAAATATAAATTTATTTTCTTGATGACAATCATCAAAAAAAAACAAATTATTTGTACAACTAATTAAGGTTGAATGAATAGTTTTATTTATTTTTGTTTACTTTGTATATGTTCACAAATAAAATATTAAAGAGCAAACAATTAAAACCAATCAAATATATATTTATTTTTTTGATGAATTATAATAAAAAATAAATATGTGTGTTTTCGTTTATTTGTATAATTAGTTAAAGTTAGGCGTTATTTAATTGGTCGTTCAAAAAAAAACTTAGTTAAAGTTAAATAAATGAATACAAATTAATTCATTTTCTTAACACACGTGAGTCCGTGACTATGTTCATGTTATCTGAATCGATTATATCTCTATCCATTATCATAAATATTAACATTTACTTCCATACAAGATATATGTTTGAAAAAAAAGCAATTGTTTTGAAATTAATAAAAAAAATTATCATTAAATATATCTTCAAAGAAACAGGTAGCTTGGGTAAAGTTAAAATACAAAGATAAACAAAAACGAGGAGTGTGAGAAAAATTTGTAGCCATATAAAAAACCTCTAAATAATAAATTCAAAAAAATTAATAAAAAAATCATAACTCAAAAAATAAATAAAAAACAAAAAAATTAAAAACCAAAATGTTTTCCCCATCATTCCCATTCCCAAAATAAATAAATTAAAAAACCCCGACAAAAGACACAATGTCAAGAAAAAAGACAAAATGCCGAAAATGAACAAACATACAATAATAAATAAAAAAGACAATATGTCGCAAAATTTAACACAATGCAAAACAAAATATTACACAATGTTGTGTAATATAACACAATATCAAGAAAAAAAAGACACAATGTCAAGGAAAAAAAAACAATCAATGACGAAAATAAACAAAACAAACAATGATAAATAAAAAGATACAATGATGTTTTTTCCTCAACATTGTATCTTTTTCGAGATTTTTTTTTGAGAACGAGGAAGACGGTGGAAACATTTTTGTTTTTTTTACACTTTTCATTTTTTTATTAAATGCCGAGTTATGATTTTTTTAATTAATTTTTTATTATTTTTTAAAGGTATTTTTTATGACTAGAAATCATTCTTATACTTTTTACTTTTGTCTTTTGTTCCCTTTATAGAACAACTTAATTGACTATGTAAATTTAATGCTATATCAACATCAACATAGACCGAATAAAGAAAAGTAGTCGTACCACGTGTCGGCATCATACAATTTTGAAAAGAACAGCCGATGATGCAGTAATACTTTCGGTTCAAACCAAATCGACCAAACATGGTTTTATGCCCGACAACATGAGGAACACCTGAGTTCGAATATCCCGGGATTTCACTGGCCGGTGATGAACCGGTTGTGGCAGTCGAATCCAGCTTGATCCTGGTCGAACTAATGGGGGGTCGACCTGGTTGAGGAAAACATTTGGCCAAACAATTCCAATAACAGGGAACCTTATCTTCCGGTTCCTTGTCACCAAGAAGCACACACTGATTGAGACAGCCCCCCCAACATGAGTAGACCCCTGCCCATCCTGGTTGTGATAGCAACATCAAAACAACCAAAGTACGTATGAAAGTACTAGTCTTGATGCCCAAAGAACCACCTATTTTCATCTTGGTGATGTCGATCCACGATTCCACCCTCACCTCCCTACTATAGCAATTTTTATAACACACATCTGTAAAACTTATAGGGGTTGAACAAACATATTTAATGCTCATTAATATTGTTGAGCTCATATTATTTTAGAGGAAGGTGGGGGTTACAAATATATTTGGAAATAATATATAAACAACTACTCACTATGTTAAATTTGTTAAAAGAGGCCATAAATTATGTTTCTCATGTTAAATTTGTTAAAAGAGGTCATAAATTATGTTTCTTATGTGCTAAAAAACAAAGAACAATATATTAAATTAATAATTAATAGAAGTGAGATGGAGTTAAATGAATTAAACTATTTTATTTGGGTGAGATGGAGTGAAAGAGAGAAATATAAATGATATGGTGTTTATGTGAAGTTAAGAGAGGTTACATTATACCCTATGGTCTAACACAACAAAACAAAGGGGATAATGTTACACATTAGAAAACTGGTCAAATGTAACTTTAAGTGATTTTGAAATAATTATTATGTTACAGGATTTATTACTTTCGGTTTAGCGTTCTATTTATGAAAACTTTCCAACAACCTAAAATATTAGAAGATGACATGACACTTTAAAGATGAATTAAACCACTCATCACGTGTGTTAATTTGTTAAAAATGACCATGGATTATGCTATTTATGGGTTAAAATACAAAGAACAATATATTAAATTAATAATTAATAGAAGTGAGATGGAATTAAATGAATTAAACTATTTTATTTGGGTGAGATGGAGTGAAAGAGAGAAATATAAATGATATGGTGTTTATGTGAAGTTAAGAGAGGTTACATTATACCCTATGGTCTAACACAACAAAACAAAGGGGATAATGTTACACATTAGAAAACTGGTCAAATGTAACTTTAAGTGATTTTGAAATAATTATTATGTTACAGGATTTATTACTTTCAGTTTAGCGTTCTATTTATGAAAACTTTCCAACAACCTAAAATATTAGAAGATGACATGACACTTTAAATATGAATTAAACCACTCATCACGTGTGTTAATTTGTTAAAAATGACCATGGATTATGCTATTTATGGGTTAAAATACAAAGAACAATATATTAAATTAACAATTAATTGGAGTGAGATGGATTAAACCATTTCCTTTGGGTGAAATGTTATGAAAGAGAGAAAAATGAGTGATGCGGTGCTTATGTAGAGTTAAGAGGGGCTAGTGTAACATCCTAATTCTGATATAATAACTAAAAGAATTTTGTTTAATTAATGGTGTATTATTATTTTGTTAAGTTAAATAAAATTGATAGGTAGTGGGCTTGGACAATAAAATATGAATAAGGGATGGTAATGGGCCTTAGGTCATTGGGTTGGGGTATTTAAACACCACACCCTAAACACTCATTCCACTACCTTTTCCTCCATAACACACACAAACACTCTCCTACCCTTCGGACCAGATCCGAAGTGAAGAAGGGATAGCTTTCGGCTTGAATTGTCATCAAACAACTAGAGAAACACCTAAATTCACGTGTTGAATTTGAGTTGAAGCAAAACCGAACCGCATAGGTACGTTTTAGGTAAAAGGTTAAGTTTTTTCGGTCGGTTTTGATATTAAGGCAAATCGGGCCTTGAGATGTAAGAAAAATATAAATCTTATGATAAGGAGTTAGAGGATGCGGTTCGGGACAAACGGGTGACGTTTGGACAGAGTTAAACTAAGAAAACGAAGTTGTTATAGCCCATAACTCGTTTCATATGTAAGACGGGCATAACGGGCATATGATTAGATTAAAATGGAAAGACATGGAAAAACAAATCGGATCGAGAAATAAAAACTCGATTCGAATGGAATGAAAACTCGATTTGAATGGTTCAGAAACTCTATTCGAATGGAGGGAAACCTCGATCCAAATGGTTCAGAAACTCGTTTCGATTGGAATAGACTTGACTCAGAATTATGGAAAGTCAGTTTTCTGATGAATTTTTAGTAAATGATTATTATTGAAAATAATTTTTTTCCAAGTTGACCTGCCAGCTTAACCCCAACCAGGGAATTTGCCCATTGGACCCTGCTAGGAGATATTGCCCCCGTTGCTAGGGGCGCTGCCCCGGGCCTTTGTTTGTTATGGGTTTTTATTAACCTCACTACTAGAAAAAGTTCCTTTAACGACACGCATTGCGTGTCATTATAGGGTACAGATGACATGCAAATGCGTGTCGTTGAAGCCCCGGTCATAAACTGAAGATGACGCATGTGCGTGTCATCTTTTTATGACACGTATCTATGACACGCATATATGACACCTTTACGACACGCGTTTATGATAAAGAATTACGACGCTCAATTATGCGTGACATGGTTTTAGATGTTTCAAAAAAAATATATCAGTATTTTCATTTAATTTACATTAAATAATAATTGAATTACTATAATACAAAATAAAAATACATATATAGTAAAACAATCCACTTTTAAAATGTAGACATCATAAGTCAAATATGCTAACAAATATTTCAAAGTTAAGAAAATATTGTTCGTAGATAAAATATCACCGGAAAATAAGAGTCGCCACAAAACTCGACCATTCTTTGCAAATAATATCAAAATCAGTATCCTTGTATTCATCATTGCTTCTCCCAACCTGGAAAAAAAAGTTAACAAAGAAATGTTAGAACTCATGGCAAACAAAATCAAATCCTTTACGTCAACGCATTACATCATTATAGTTTTAAAAATTAATAAGCTATAAAGCGTATTATAAAAGAAAATTAACTTAACAAGAATGCCAGCTCTCAAAACAGTTAAATATTATTACCTTTTTTCTTCTTTCTTCGATTCCATCTTCTTCTATTGAGCCAACAGAATCACCATATTCAACTCTTGCAATAATAGTTAAAAAAACCCCTGTTCTTCGAGGTTCTTTCACATATGAACTATCTTTGTGTACTTGTGTAGCACCAAGTTCAGTAGTCGCCACCCACTCAGCAAACTTAAGTGTACTCAGTGTTTCTCCGACAACATTCAGTTCCGGGCTTATGTGAACAAACATCAGAATCTTGGCTTGCCCGCCTAATAAAGATATAAAAAAAATATTAAGTTTGGAATGAAACCATAATAAAGATAAAACGGGTTTGAAGCTTTATAAAACTTTTACTTAAGCAAGTAAATCTTGAAGTAACTATGTGAGTTTGTTGTTTCTATACGCATGTGTGAAATCATTTGACAAAGTGAACATAAAAACTCTAATTTGATGCTGCACTTTATGTGCAGTAGCTGCTCTAATTTGATGCTGCTCAAGCTGGGTTTTGACCATTTTTAAACCTGAGTTAGTTCGGCATGTTCAAATATAAAAGGTAGAAAACTCAGAGAGATTTCTGACCATATAAAATACACTTTTATCGGAGCTACGGTCAATTTTATTCAAATTTTATAAACACATATAAGAAGCATTCAATGTTGTCAAACATCTTGCTGAACTTTCTATGTAGCTACTGAATTTGACATTCCCTTACATTCCGAATTAGATTCTCACTTTCGAATATGAAACGTAGCAGACTCGAAATGCTTTTTAGCAATATAAAATACAACATAAATTGAGACTAGCTTGATTGTCAGTAACTAGATTTTTATTCTTATTTCCAACAGTTTTGTTATCTTAGATTTATCAACTTTAAAATGTCGTTTTACATTCAATGACCACTACTATGACCCGAACCACTTTTTGTAATCATGTTAAGCACATTATTAAGATAGGTTTGAGTTTTTACCAAGCTAGTCAACTTGAAGCTAAACATACTTTTACAAATAACTTAGCAACGGCTAGTCATTTATGCATATTCTTCACTACTTATTTGATTGAGGCATTTACACAAACACCTTAATGTGCAGATTCAAAATAATAATCATTTCCTAAGTTGGAATGTATTCTCGATTGACAACAAACACAATTAGAAATTAGAATAAAAAACATTTGTAACAAAGAAGCTCATATTGTAACTAAACTCTAAACATCAATCTCTCAAAAATGCTCTTAAATCACGAGTCAAGCCCTAAATTCTAATCAACAACACCATTAGTTAAAAAACGAGATTGAAAAATCAAAATTGTGAATAATCACACAAATAATTCAACATTGATATTTTAGGGTTTAACGACTAAAACAAAACCTGGATCAAGGGTTTGCCGAGAATCTCAACGAGGGGTTTCCCCTGAAATCGAGAAGAAGAAAACCGGGCAGGGATTATGTTGACTACTCGACTCCAAAACATGGTGGCAGATCGGCTGTAATAATACATGCTTCCTGTTGTGGTTGATGATGACGTTGTCGATTGTCTTGTAGGACTCTCCATTTTTGCCTCTGTGAGATTCTAGGGTTTGAATTTGGGAAAAATGAAATTTATGTTGTTCTCTTTAACCTTTTAGACGATGAATCAAGGGTTTGAATTTGGGTAAAATGACTTAGGCGGTACGTGGAGAGAAATAGGGCAGGGTTGCAATTTTTAATTTTGATAAGGATGACTCGCATATATAACACGCACACTTGTTTTTTAAGTTCATGACGCTAATTTAATGACATACAAAAATGAGGGTCATAAATCTTTTAAATTTTCAAAAATATGACTTTTTTGTAACGACTTGCAGAATTGCGCGTCATAAATCAACGGGTGCCATTGTGTGCATGTCATTAAAGCCCTTTTTTCTAGTAGTGCCTAGAAATATGATATGGATAGTAGTAGTTAATTGATACTTATATTGTTACACAGTTAGCCGTGCACAACTAACAAGGGATATTACAGTTAACTTAGAGAGGAACATGACACAGCGAGTTTCTAGTCCTATTTTATTGTTATGTTTTTAAGGATGTGTGCATACTCAATGTGATTATTTAATACATTTACCTTAAGTGGTAAGTGTATGTTATGTGCATGTTTAATGATGATATATGAATGATATGAAAAGGATTTTGGGTATGTGTTTAGACGTGTATATATATATATATATATATATATATATATATGGTTGTATGGTTATGAAGGGTTGTAGACCCTAATAATATATTCGAAGGTTAAAGGGGTTGCAGACCCTAATAATACCTGTGAAGGTTAAAAGGTTGTAAACCCTAATAATATATGCGCATGTTAAAAGGTTGCAGACCCTAATAATATGCGAAGGTTAAAAGGTTGCAGACCCTAATAATACATGCGAAAGTTAAAAGGTTGTTGACCTTAATAATATAAGTGAAGGTTATAGGGCGAAAGACTCTTAAAAAGGAAGGGTTAGTTATGTATGTATCATGAAATTTAAAGCAAGAAAGTATGAAAGAACGAATGTACGTACGTATATATGTATATATGTATAAAAGGTAAACATGTTAAGCATGTAATATGTACCTTCAGGTATGCGCATGTGAATGTATTGTATGTTGTTAGATTAACTAGAACTCATGACTTTTAGTATTCAAGCATGTGAGTAGGATGAAACAATTGGCTTGAAGAGGGACACATGACAAAAGAATAAAGAAGTTGGCTTCTGAAGAATGGAGATAATGATATTTTTTGATGTTGAACTTAAAGACATGTTTGAATGTTTGTTTAACTTCTGGTTGACTTTATTTCTTCCGTGAAAAGTTTTAAATTCACTATGATATTTAGAATTGTGTTTATGAGTAAATCCAACTCTAGATTTGGGCATCGGTACCAGGCCTAACAGTTAGAGTATACCCTATGACATTTTCAGATCTTTCGTATTTGTTTCGTATTCGTTTACTCGACTCGGGAATATATTTAAGATATTTTGTATTAATTAAAACTTGCGTTTTTTAGTATTTAACTTGGTTTAACTAATTTTATATTTTAAAAGCTTTAATCTTGTCAAACAATGCTTAAAAACCCTTAAAATCACTTATTTCGGCTAAAAATTGCGTTTATAGAAGTACATGGACTAATTTTGCCAAATCTTTCTTATTTTCGACTAAATTAATGAAACTTAAGCTCCAAGATATGTAAATTACTTTTGTAAAACACCCCAAACCATTTTCTTGTTTCCCAAGCCAAATTTTATTAGTTATTATTCCCGATTTTCTTATTAATAGCTTATTCGTTTCTTAATCGAGTGAATTCCTTCATAAATTTATCATAAGACTCAATATTTAATCAAAACACATCTCTAAACCCTAAAACCTACTGTGTAACATCCCGCTTTCTCGTTTCGGTTAATAATATGAAAACATGAGTTATTACGAGTTGGGCTGGTGTTGGGTTAAATGAATATGGATTATGGACTTGGATTATGAAAGAAAGAAGAAAAGACCATGGGCTTAAGCCCATGATCCAAATATATAAACCTTAATTACCAATTAATTTATTCATTTCACATATTCCATACACCACCCAAAACACACACTTAAGCTTTCTCTCTAGTTTCTCTCTTTTCTCTATCTGAACCAAGAAGGAAAACCGATCCCAACCCAAGGTAATGATAATATGATAGTGGATGAACTAAAACCCGTTAGACTTAGTTGCAAAATGATGAGCCGACACCTTTAAACCATTAAAGTCACGAGATCCGAGTGGAATCGGGTATGAACCGAGCAAAAGTTGAGCCTAGGAATCACCCTAGCTCAGATCTGTATCGAATAGGACGAAAAACGGTGGTGAAATAAGCGAGATCTTGCTTTTCCGGTGAGATCCTGGTTTTACGGCGATGATGATACCGGAAAGGCGGAGCCGGAAAAACGTACCCTAGGATGTCAGAGAATGTTCTGACATTTTGACCTAACCCTAATTCGTTAGCGGGGGCTAATGAATGAGCCTTAGTTCGTTAGCGGGGAGATGACGAACTAACCTTAATTCGTAATGATAATTCGTTAATTCGTTATGTTAATTCGTTAAGGGATAAATGACGAACTAATCCCAATTGGTTAAGTAGTTCGTTAAGGGAGAACCGACGAATGAACCCCGAGTTCGTTAAAGGTTCAGTTCGTTAAGAGTTCAGTTCGCTATGAAGTTCAATTCGTTAACCATACCAAACGAATAAATTAATTCGTTATGAGGACAAATTCGTTACTGTAGCCAATTCATCATGAAAACAGATTCGTTATAAAAATCGGTTCGTTATGGGTTCATTCGTTATGAACCCAATTTGTTACGAACTGGGAAACTAACTAGAGGTTTAATAAAATTACAGAATGGTTCCTAGACTTAGGGAAGAATGATTTAATTACAAAATAGCCATTGAAATTTATTAATTTATAGAAGATACCTTAAAGGATTAAGAGGTTAACAATAAAATATTATTATGAAATCCTAATGGAAAATGTGTTAAGACAGTAACAAAAATAAATTTTTTCCAAGCTGACCTGGCAACTTAACTTGTAACACCCCGGCTAAAGCGGAAACGCCTGAGTGTGACGTACAGATTGCCCGAAACACATGTGACACTATTAAGTGACAATATTATCATTAATTCATTCCAAAGCATCAAGTACACAAGTTTATTTCAAATGAACAAACACAAGGGAAAAGGAACAAAACAAACATCTTCTTGTTTATTACCTAGATAACCTAACTTCTAGTATCCTCTTCATTTCATCCTCTAATGAAAGTACCTGTAGCATATATATATTATAAAGTCAACTAACTGAATAGTTGGTGAGTTCACACAGTTGAAAATAATATATAAAAAAAACCATACAATTCCATGAAAACTTGTGAAAATCATATAAGGGTTCTTTACACTAGAAACAATGGTCTAAGAATGTAAAGAAAAAATGAACGTCTTTTCCAGTTGGGATTGTGCAACAATGTACTCAGATCGGAGTCCCTTTTCCACCAGAAACAAATGGTCCATGGGTGCAAAGGGGGGCGCATGATCATACTTATCGAAGAAATCCATGCACGTAATAATTGAGCAAGTAACAAGTAAACACACAAGTCCATGATGCGAATTGTAGTTTGTAGATAATTAATAAATAAATTAAATTTTTGATAGGATATTTATGCTACCCCCCAAAATAGTTAAAAAGAGTAAAAGGGGGTGTGAGAAACTCACATTGAAGTTGAAAACTTGAAATAAAACCGGAAGTGCATAAATGAAACCGAAGCAATTGAACGTCACGAACTAGAATTAACAGTACAAAATTAATATTAACTAACGTCTTATAAAAAGTAGATAACTCGGGTTGTCGGGATTTTGAAGTGTCTAATGTATATTTTATTATAGAGTTGGATATTATAATATTATTTTGTACATTAACGAATTTTAACAAATTATTAAAAAATTATTAATTTAATATTAGTTTAAATTATAATATTAATATCGTGTTCGAATATTTTAAGGGTTACAGAAATATTGGTGTCAACGATATATTTTATTTTAAAAACCGAATATGTTAACGAATTTTAAGGTTTAACAAACGAAAATATCTATACAAGCATATATCTATATATAAGTTAAACTAGTTTTTAAACGAACTTGACGGGTTTAAGATTTATAATGTTTATGAGTTATGTTGGCGTTTGGAATTTATAAAGTTCACGACGAGATTGTATATATATTTATATATTTATTTCGCGAGTTTTAACAAGCGGTTTGGGTTTGTAAAATTTGATCTTGAACGAAAATTGTTAACGGAAATCAAAACGTCTTTTATTTAACTATAAAAGTAATTTTATTTACTTTGTATGATTTTGTATATATATATTTGGTTTATTATAATTAATAAAACAGTAAAAAAAATATATGAAAGGATCTGTTACGACCCGAGTTCGAACCCGGGTCTCCATGACCACACAAAGCATACCCAACCACTAGACCAAACAGCTTTTGGTGTTAAGAGATGGAAACTGATTATTATAAACAACAAACCCAACTTCATCTTCTTCACATAAACCCTAGGTTTTTAATAGCAAAATTAATCGTATATTATTGTTTGGCGTTAGAGGAGAAGTCTTTTAATATGATTTAATAGGTAAAACGAAGTATAAATGTGGGTTTTAGATGTTGCCGCAAAGAGTCGCCGGAATAATGCGCCGCTGCCGCCGGCCGGCGTCGGAAAAACGTGAGGGGAAATGGGAAGGGGGGCTGGAGCTGTTGCTTATTATTATTATTATTATTATTATTATTATTATTATTATTATTATTATATCAATTTACACTTTCAGCCCTTGTACTTTCATGCTGATTTAAAACATAAATTAAAGTATATTTACAAAGGAACCCTTGTACTTTGAAATGCTATATAAATGAATTAAAAGTTAATGATTTGGAAATATGTTCGTATTATACTCGGATAGTTCGGGACTCGATTAAGTAACATGTTAGAACTTGGAGTCCAGTTTGTTTGATCCTGTTAAATCTCGTTCCAATCAATAACTAATGTTTAGATCTGATCTAGATCTACACGTTAATATTAGTCATATGGATCTAACTCTTAAATACCTTAGCTCGATTGTTATTAGTATGTAGTATATATTATCAATAAGTTTAACGTGAAGCTTGAGAGAGAGAGAGGGAATACTTTAAATCTTTCTAAATAATGTTATTTCTCTCAAAACTTCAACTCTTACAAGTGAACAGTGGTTCACTATTTATAGAAGACGATCTGGTTCGCTAACATCCCCTAGCGAACCAGCATCCCCTTCGTTAACTTAACGAACCTCCCCCTGATTCGTTAACATCCCCTAACGAATCAAGAGGGAATACATTATAATGTCCTAGTTCGCTAACATCCCTAGCGAACTAGACTTAACCTTAACGAACTAGTCTTAATTCACTAACATTCTTAGCGAACTAGACTCAAACATAACGAATTAGATAAATAAACATTTAAATATTACATTTAAATATAAAATAAACATTAATGATAATTACAAAGACTCGAGACGCAAAACCGTGCACTAACAGACACCGACTCGTCTTGAGATCTTTGTCTTTAACTTATTTGAAACGCTTTGTTTGCCAATCTCTGCAACTATGAATCCCATGTTCATGGCATACACGAACAACACGTTGGAATTGCATAGCCAGGTCATAATCTTCTTGGCGTTCAAACAAATCTGCTTCCTGTGTAGCACGTCATTGTCTGTCTCTGATAAATTAACCAACCACATTGGATCGATTATCTTGATGAGCTCAGTCTGTAGTCCTCGACCATGAACAATAACGGCCTCGCCAGTACGATTGTCATAGTACCAACAGTTGAAAGACAGATGAATATCTTGAGGCATTGTCTTCACAGGAACCCTTCTCATAGTCTTTGGTGGCTTCACTTTCAAAACAAGTTTCTTCCAGACGGTCCTCGGATCAATCTCATCAGTACGTTTACGTCTTGGGACCTGGGGTTTGAAGAATTTGAAGCCATGATTGACCTCGAACAGTAAGTGTTGATGAAACCACTCAGCAGTTCGGTTACCCCCACGATTGATAAATGGACGTCTCGCGAGGGTGCGTACATCCCAACGCGGTAATGTTAAAACATCCATTATCCTCTCGTAATATTGGACACCTTTTTCCCATTTCACAATAAATACCTTAAGGTCTGAATCATAGAGCCAGGAGACAATATCACCATGTACCTTAGAAACAGTCTTGAAGGTAGTCATCTGATTTGCTTCAATCCAAGCAGCAGCTGTATCCTTTCTTTCTTTATCTACATACCAAAAAGCACTGATGATCTTACCCACTTTCTGGCGTTTGAACCATCTTTCAATGTCATCATCAATCACTTCTTTTAGTGAAGGAACAGTCCGTTGCACAATCTTCTCCAAATCATCCTCAGTCTCTTTAATTACGTTTTCATTAAATACCGGAGCACCTTGATCAACATTTGCGTGTTGATACAAGTCTGGGTACTCATCAGCTGTCACATCCTCCATCTCAATCTCCTCGTTTTCATAAATAAAATTCGTATCCATAAATAACGGATCATCTTCCATTTCATTCATTGATCACTTCGACATCGGGCTCAGTCTCTAATGCAGTCAGCTGATCGTCATTTAGCCCAAGTACTACTCCCTTGTCAAAGATCTAATCACAAACTCACCGATCTGTATCTCATCTCTGTTCACCACACTTCTAAACATCCCCAATTCATCAATAAATATCACCGTGTTAGCCTCAATCATTTCTATCGGCTTGGCAGCTGTTGGATCTTGATATGAAATTATCTGTTTATTAGAATCATCAGCGCCACTAACACCAGCACCAGAGGATGAACCATGCGATTGTTTAGGCTCGCCTCCTGCATCAGACTCGTCAGGATCATCATCATCATTTCTGAGTTTCTTGAGGGCATCATCTTTACAAGTTAATTGTAAAATTAACTCATCTTGTTCTTTTAATTTCACCCCCTGAGACTTAACAATCGTGCGTAACGCCTTGGTCTCCTTTTGACAGAAAGAAATATAACTCATCATCTTTCGTTGATTCTCAATGAGTCGTTCTTGAGTTTGTCTGTCAGCTGCTATTTGATTTTCATATAAATGTAGCAGATTAAGCAGCATTTCCATTTGTCGACCTGGTGGCAAGTTGTATACAGATGGATGAACAGGTTGAACAGGTCCTTGAGGCCGAGTGATTCTCATGAATGAGACATCACTAGGCGGAGGTGGAGGAAGAGTAGTTGTAGGCAGAGGAGGAGGTCTCATTGAAGTTGTTGAAGAAACAGTCGACAGCACAGCAGGAGGCCTCGGTATCTCGCTTAACGCCATTTGAGGAATTAAACCGAGCCTCTCATGTGACACCATCATCGTGGTCAAAGTAAGCATCGGAGTGCTAGTAGTTAGCGGCACCGACGAGCTTTGAGTAGTTGATTGACGAGGTGATGGTGATCCAATAATTACACCAGCCCCAGAAGACACACGGGGCTTCTTCGGTGGTTCATCAGTAGCTACCGCTTTGCCCTTTCGTTTTCGTTCTTGCTGAGCTTTTATGGTGGCAGCTAGAGCAGCATCGACTGCATCTTGTTGTTCTTTCAGAGCTCGCTCACCAGCTCCATCATCACCATCATCATTGTTACCATCATCATCCCCACCATCATTGTTCCCACCTTCTCCCCCTTCACGCTCGGAATCCGAATCATCATGGATCCAGCGCTCATTAGGAGGACATACGTAATCTGGATTGATTATATGACCAATCATCCTTTTGTCATGTGGCTTATCCTTTCGATATATTAACATCCGATGCACCGTTTCAGCTTTCATATGCTCCATATCAAGAACATCGCTCACCAACGATCGATCAATCACCAAATTCGGTATCAGATCTTGAATAATTAATTGTAGAAAGCGTGGATACATCAAGAACTTCTTTGACGGTAGAGTTTGCTGAACTTGCTCTTTCAGATGATCAAATATGAGTTTAGAGTAGTTGAATGGCTTGTTCAGGATTAAAGCAACAAATGCCGATTGTAAGCTCAGTCTACATTCATCGAAACCACCGCGACGTCCACTCAAGCAATGAAGCAAGACATGCAGCAAATACTTGTAAGGTGGACACAACCCATTCTTGTTCAACATTGACCGACGAATATCACCCCCATAATTTAATCTTGTGAATAGCCCCCTAACCAGCGTCCTGTCAAATTCACTCGGGTAATCGTCACTATCGTCAAATTGAAGTACCCGACGAATGACCTCAACATCAATCGTGATCGGAAGTTGATTAATTGTAGCTTGAACCCAATTACTTTCCTCAACATATACCACCGTGTTCCAGAACTGTCTGATTATACTAAGATACACCTTGGGTTTAGCAGTGATTGCATAATGTATCTTTGAACGGCGTAAGAAATTTAACATAGCTCCGAACGTCTTTAAATCAGCCACATCATGATTGACATAAGCACAGATGTTGTGCTTCTTATCGAACGGTAATAGAATCATTTCGACTTGTTGAGCTTGTTGTTGTGGTTGTCCTTGTGGAGGTTGTGGTTGTTGTTCTTGTTCAGCCATGTTTTACTGTATAAATAAAGACCTAATATGAGAATAGATATCACCATATATAATCAAAAGATATGTGTAATTAATCTAGTTACGCGTATTAGACAATTTAAATCCTTTTGTTAAATTAAAGGAATATTAAATTTTGTTAACTAATTTTTTTTAATACTTTAAATGTCATTCGTTAACAATCACACTGATTCGTTATACAAAGATAACGAATCAGGCAATTCGCTATCAAGTAAATAACTTAACGAACTAAACCTAGCGAATCACTAATTAAGTTAACGAACTAAACTCTAGTTCGTTATATTTTAAGCGAATCAAACTCTGATTCCTGTAACCTCTTATTCGCTAAGCTAGTTCGTGTAAAATCTTAACGAATTGGACACGAAACAGTTCCAATTCGCTAAGACTAACGAATGGTCAAAATTAAGATTTTTCTTTGACTTCACAAAGTCAAGGTCAAAATTATCAAGAACAATAATAGTCAACAATTTGAACCCAGATTCAATTAGACCATAATTGTCGTCGAATCAACAAGATAATCAGCTCGTTAAGCTCGGAAACACACTCGTTAATGTAGGTGAATGAGATTGAGACTCATTACCCAAATGTGTTAATAATCAAACGAACCAACAGTGAATATCAAGAACATATAACAATAATTAACCCAGCAAACAATAATCAAATATTGATTAGAGTCCACCAAGGGTATCGGAAAGTGATTCCGATCAAAATGATAACAAAATCAGACAATTAATAACATAAATTATACACAGAACGGTTTCAAAGGTTCAAAACCCTTAAACCTCTAAAATTACAAAATTCAACAGTTAAATCAATGTCATATTTGACGAAAATGATATCGCCAAGAACATTTATAACTTAGAAACTCAAATATATCTTTGAAATGTTCAAACTTAAAGATTGAAAATATCAGAGAGAATTGAAATAGTTTCTGAAAGATGAAGAAAGAAGACGAACAGTGGAATACTATTCGTTATCTTGTCTTATATAGCGATACACGAAACCCTAGGCACAACTTGCACGAATCAGATGATTCGTTTAACTTAAAGTTAGCGAAATAGCCCATTCGCTAACTCAATTCGTTACCTTATGTTAGCGAATCACAATGTGATTCGTTAAATTAAAGATAGCGAATCAAGACATGATTCGTGTCATGATTCGTTAAATATGTATAACGAAGGGATGATTCGTTACAGAGTGCGGAAGCGAATTAGGTTAGCGAACCAGAAGCTAGTTCGCTAAAGAATCACCTAGTTCGTTATCCATAAATAACGAATGGGAGTTTTGCGAATTAAACTCTTTAATTTAATATTAAACTCTTTTATTTAATTTTAAACTCTTTTATTTAATTTTAAATGAAATTAATTAAATGAATAAATTAAAGAAATAAATAAAGAAATAAATAAAACCAATAAGTTAAATTATCGAGAAACCCTTATAACCCGACAACCTAATACGTTAAAAGTGTTTCAGATTACCGAAACATAATTTAAAAAAATTTATTTAAGTATATTGTATAAAGAAGACGAAAATATTTTTGATATTTTGTAAAAAATAAAGAATTAAAGAATGTATTTACAGAAGAATATTCAATCCTCTAAAATAGACCATCTTTTTGTGTTTTTCAATGATTTTATCAAAAGCAGTACATATTTTTGTATTTTTGTTGAGTTTGAGCAGAGAATCATATTGACCAAATTGCCCTTCCATCACAGTTTTATATTTCAGCGATATTATGACTGCGATAAGTCGGTCATTGGTATTGTTGTCTACATAAGTCTAATAACACACATTCAAGTATTTTTGTGATATGATTAAATAGTTCAATTAGAGCACAGAATATCAGAAATTATCAGCCTCTAATCTCGGTTCAAGCGTAATTTGATTTTTGCCAAATCACCCCAACTTGACTTAAACCATTATATTGTTGATCAAAAATTTGATACCAAATGAGAAATTTTGAGCAATGCATCAAGTTTCCTTTACTGTGAGTGAGTATGCACGAGTCCATCTGTCGGCTTACATACATTGTATCCCCTGGGGTCCGTTTCTTAATGGCATTAAGACGCACGCAAGGGAGGAACAATTGTATGACTAACAGCGGATTTTGATCAAGTCAGTAATTTAAAATTATACGAGGTACAGCGGTGATCAAGTTTAATGACTTTGGGTTTGCTCTAGAAAGCGAGTGAAATATTCATGCATATGAATATCCAGATGGTTAAGCCGCATAAAGACTCACAGTGTCCAGAATCTTAACGCTTGTTATTTGCTTTATTTGATTTTTGGGTGATCAACAAATATAAGGCTTGAGTATGACTGGTTATTACATTTCTGCCATCCTTACCAAGACTTTTGCTAGAGACTAACACCCCTTTCAATTTGGTGTTTCTTATGTTTATATCACATACTTTACTCTACAGGGTTGTTTTAAGACCTACCAATGCACCAATGCAATTAAGCACACAGTCTTTTAAGCTTACTTTTTGCTGAACTTGGGGTCAAGATAATCAATGTACTATCATGTTCCCTTTTTGCTTCAAAAACTCAAAATTTTGAGGAGCATAAAACATAAATATTATCGCCCCAGTTAACTTAAGAGAATAAATAAATGGCTAACCTTCAATCCACAAGTGAATCATAGGACCAAGACATGCAAGCATGCTTCATAAAATTAAATAACCGACATAATTTTCAGCGAGAAAATAATCTAAAAATCTTTTTGGTTTTTCTCTATACAAACTTTAAAAAAACACAATATTTTTGTCTTTTTCAAATTTCCTATAAACAAAATAAACTTCACAATCTTTTTGGATTTTCGGATTTTTCTGTACAAAAACATAAATCACATTCTTTTTGGTTTTTCAAAATTTTAAATGTTTTTGATTTTTCTAAATTTTAAAGGAAAAACTTAAAGAACAGAAATCACAATATTTTTGAATTTTTCCTTAATTTTTTTTAATGTTTTTGGATTTTATCTATACAAACGAAAACACATTCTTTTTGTATTTTCTAGATTTCTCCCCCTAAAACCTAAAACATAAAATAAGACTAAATCTATAAATGCAATTAAAAAATAATAATTATCCTAATTTGAGGATCTCAGCAAGGGTCTTCAATCCATTTAAACCAAGCAAAAAAGTAAAACGTGTTTTATCGAACGCTTTGGTAAATAGATCGGCTTTTTGAAAATCTGTGTGCACTTTCTCAAGCTGAATTAATTTTTTTTCATAACTATCCCGTATAAAATGATATCGAATCTCGATATGTTTCGTTTTAAAATGTTGTACGGGATTCTTGGTGATACTTATGGCAGCAGAATTATCAATCAAGATGGGAGTAGTAAGAAACTTCAAACCGTAGTCGCGAAGATGTTGTTGTATCCATAGAACCTGGGAACAGCAACTCGAGGCTGCAACATATTCAGCTTCGGCGGTTGAAGTAGAGACCGTTGTCTGTTTCTTACACTGCCAGGAAACAAGCCGGTTTCCTAAAAATTGACATCCTACAGTCGTTGATTTGAAGTTGATCTTGCATCCTCCATAATCTGAGTCTGAGTAGGCGGTAAAATCGAAGGTATTATCTTTGGGGTACCATAACCCGATGTCAGGATTTCCCCGTAGATATTGCAAAATAAGCTTGACCGCTGCCAGGTGAGTCACTCGGGGACTAGCTTGGTACCTAGCACACACACAAACAGCAAACATTATGTCGGGTCGAGAAGCAGTTAAATACATTAGAGAACCAATCATAGCACGATAAAGGGTCGGATCAACAGTATCCTCCAATTCATCCGGTGATAAATTGTGACCCACTGGAAGAGGAGTTGAAGGGATTTTTCCGACAGTTATCTTGAATCGGCTCAAGACATCGTTCACATATTTAGTCTGATGAATGAAGATTCCCTTATCAGATTGATGAACCTGCAGCCCTAAAAAGAAATTCATCTCTCCCATCGAGCTCATTTCGAACTTTGTTTGCATGGACTTCTCGAATTCCTTACATAAAGTGTCGTTTGTAGACCCAAATATAATATCATCAACATAAATCTGGACTAGAAGAAGATCATCACCAACAGTTTTATGAAATAAAGTACAGTCAACAGTTCCTCGTTTGAAGCCATTATCAGTCAGATGGTCGGCGAGCGTGCCATACCAAGTTCCCGGGGCTTGATGTAGACCATACAGGGCCTTGTTTAAACGGTAAACACGGTCTGGATAGTCAGGATCTTCAAAACCAGGTGGTTGTTGAACAAACACTTCCTCATGTAGTTCACCATTGAGAAATGCACTTTTAACATCCATTTGATAGACCTTGATATTCTTGTAAGCAGCATAAGCCAGGAAGATTCGAATCGACTCTAATCTTGCAACTGGAGCATATACCTCAGTATAATCAATACCCTCTTGCTGATGAAAACCTTGCACCACTAGACGTGCTTTGTTTCTGACAATCACCCCTTGATCATTCTTTTTACATTTAAATACCCACTTAGTCGGAATAGCTTTCTTGACTTTATCAGGCTTGTCTATTAAATCCCAAACACCCAATCGTGCAAACTGCTGTAATTCCTCTTGCATAGCTTCTACCCAAGAAGGATCATCAAGTGCCTTACGAGCTGTCGTTGGCTCAACTTGAGATAGAAAGAAATTGAATTTACCAATATTCACAATTCCTGAAAAGTGTGTAAGCACACAATACGTTATTGTCGCTTGACGAAGCAACTTGATGACGTGTTCAAACTCCCACATCAAGTTCGCCAATGATATTGTCCTGTGGATGATATCCATGAATCCGAAGAGTAGGATTTTCAGGAACAACAACATTATCAAATAAATTAGTGTAATGTTCACCCAACTCGGGAGATGAAGCATTATCACTATCAAGATCAATAACTTGAATCTCAGCTTGATCATCATCGGAAGAAGTAGAAGCACTATCAATAACAACTGGAGGAACAACTTGAGATTCTTCAGTTGTAGCATCTGGTTGAACTTCAACTACATTAGAACTTGAAGAGCTTGGAATGTTCAAATGTTCTTCAAAGTATGCTCTAACCAGATCTTCATCGATGTGTTCAGTCGAAGGAATAAAGGAATTAAATAAACTATCGTAATCAAACATCCAGTCTGGACCTTTTCCTTTAGGAGGAGTTGTGTACTTTTGACAGTCCACATGGTACCATTTTTCAACACAGCCAGATGTAAAATTAAATACTCTTTTCTTTGGAGACGCATATCCCAAGAAATATCCTTCGATAGCCTTTTCATCAAATTTACCCGATTCCTTCTTCAACATTGTACACGGACACCCAAATGGTTCCAGGTACTTTAAATTAGGTTTTCTGTTATTTAATATTTCATAGCTTGTCTTCTTGAGTCGCTTTATTGTTAGAACCCGATTAAGTGTATAACAAGCTGTGTTCACTGCTTCATTCCAAAATTGAATAGGAAGCTTTGAATCAGCAAGCATTGTACGTGCAGCTTCAATCAGAGTTCTATTTTTCCTTTCAGCAACACCATTTTGTTGTGGTACATAAGGTGCACTATATTCTCGGTGAATTCCCTTTTGAATACAAAAGAAATCCAAAATAGTGTTTTTGAATTCAGTACCATTATCACTTCGGATTCTCCTCACCTTTTGTATATACAGTGATTCTATCTTAGTAATAAGGTTTTGTACCAAAACAGGTGTTTGATCTTTTGAACTCATAAATAACACCCATGAATATCTTGAATAATCATCTGTCACAACCAGACAATACTAGTCTCCAGAAATACTCGCACGATTCACTGGACCAAACAAATCCATATGAAGTCGTTCAAGAGGAGTATTAATGGAATTCAATAACTTAGAAGGATGTGTCTTCTTCTTCTGCTTGCCCTTTTTGCATGCAACACAATGATCAGATAACTTAAAGTTCTTTAACGAAACACCCTCAACTAAATTATTTGCCATTAAATAATTCATCTTTCTAACATGAATGTGACCCATTCTTCGATGCCATAGAATCGAGTCTTTCTCAGTTGCTTTCGAGACAAAACATGTTTCGATCGATGTTGATATCTTAGAACTCATGTTTAAGACATAAATATCATTTGATCGTGGTGATCGCATGACAACCATGTCCTCGGGAATAATAAAACCCGGTTTCAAGATAAGAGACTCTTTGTCAGTAAATATTGTAGTGTACTTTTTATCACAAATCTGCGATACACTCAATAAGTTATGATCAACCTTGTCACAATAATTTACTTTTTCAAATGTAATATGACCATTTGAAACATCACCCTCTTGTGTGATCATGCCCCTAGAATTCCCAGCAAACGCTACATAACCCCCTTGAATATTTCTTACGTTGGTTAATAGGTCGAGATTTCCGGTAATATGATGAGAACATCCGCTATCCATGATCCAGTTTTCACCAGAAATGGTCTTGGATGAACCCTACACACAAACAAAAGTGATTAGTTCAAAAAGGCAGCCCAGGCCTCAGTCTTGGGCACCTTTTGGTTTTCTCTTTGATCATTAACTTTAACAGTTTTCAATTGTTGTTCAGCCACTTGTGAATAAGTTACCGGCTTCTTAGACTTTCGTCTTAAATAAGCTGCCTGAACAATGTTTGAATTCCTGTTTTGACATATAGGTTCAGTTGGAATGAATTTTGGTTTCACTTGACCTTATGTCTCATTGATATGCAACACCTTCCGTGGATTCACATCAGAGAATAAAATATGAGTATCATCAGCATATGACACAGGTCATTTCAGAATCTCCTTAACCACTGGAATTGGTTTAGATTTGTCCTTGATAAAAGGATGAAGATTTTGAAAGTTCTGTTGATTACAATTCTTCACAACATGACCTTGTTGACCGTATAAAAAACACGTTCGCATGTCCACATGGTGATGTTTAGAAGAAATTGGAATAGATGGTTGATGATGACTCACATTTTTAGTCATGCTCTTAGCAAACTCATCAGATAATTCAGATTTCTTCTTTAGATAAAAATCTAAATTAGAACTGTTTGAAAAACTTTTTAGTGTATCTGTTCCAGTTGACTTAACAAAGTTAATCTTCTTAGCTTGTTTTAAAAATTGTTTTGCCTTAGTCAATGGATCAGATTGAACTGATTTTTTTGTTTGAGTATACACACGTTCAAGTTCTTGAATTTTTGAAGTTTCATTGACAAAAACACTCTCAATAAGTTCAGGTTTGATAATACTTATTGGAATATCTTGTTCAGTGAACATTGTGTCCATTCCCTTTAACTTAAAAACCCTAGCAGCAGATGGATTAGAACTAGAAGGATTAATGAAACGCATTAAATCCTCATCAGAAATTTTCGGTTTAACTGACTTCTTTGCCTTCATAGAGTTTACAATTCTTTGAGTTTTCCTTTTCTCTTGAGGTTTGTGTGAACCATACACTGCTTCCTCAAATTCGTGAGGTTCGCACAGAATATGATTAGAACTGAGAATGTTCTTATTCTTGTGTATAATCGCTGGTTCAAACACATCCTCGATAATAACCTCGTCATTGTGTTCAACAAATACCTTTTTGCTTTGGACATGAGATTTTTGAGGAGCAACTTGGGGTTTAACAATTTCAGGTTTAACCACTTTAGGTTTTTCAGAAATCACAGATTCCTTTTGAATCAAATCCTCTTCTTTTCTTGCAAAAGGATTAATTTTATAATCATTATGAAAAGGTGGTGGAATTTCAACAAAACCAATACCTTTCTTAGAATCTTTTTGTTTTCCAGAAACTTCAATAATTTCATTCAATAAAAATGAAGAATTTCGAAATTTACCCAACTTGTTCTTCAACTCAAGAACCTCATTCTCAAGCTCAGTTATCTTAGAACGATGTTTCAAAATTTCCTGAAACTTTTGGTCATTAATGGTCATTTTCACAGATAACTCGGCTTTGAGATCATGATTACTTGTCGACAATGCTTCAATCTTTTCTCGAGATTTCATTTGAGACTCAAGAGATTGTCGATAAGTGTCCTTAAGAGAAGCAATTTCTCTTATAAGATTATCATTTTGATTTTTTAAAGCATCTAACTTAGAGTTGTTAGATTCACAGTCAACACATGATGCTTTAACAAATGAAGTAGAAGAAATAGAATTACTAACCTCATTGATCTTAGCCATGCAAGCAAACATTGATTCAGAAGTCTTGTCGAAAGAATCGTCAGAATCAGATCCAGAATCATTATCTGAAGACATCACACTACCAGTAGCATCTTGACAATCTTCATGTAACCCAAACATAGCTAAATTTGCTTGAACATCATTGCATAGTAGCCGTTGTGACCAATCAGTTCCGTCTGCTAACATTGCTTGTGTTGTAGAAGAAGATGGTTTCTTTTCAGCATCACTTCCTCGTGGTGAAGACGCATTTTGACTTTGACAACGAGGTCCAGTGTATTCTTTTCTTGGTTTGTCACATTCCTTTGCGAAATTGCCGAATTCTTGACAATTATAACACTTCACCTTTAATTTGTCAAAATCCAACTTCTTGTTTAACGCTGGAAGATCTTTTCCAGTTCTCTGCATGAATCTTTTAACTTTACGAACAATCATGGCCATATTCCATTTCAAATCCATGATCTCTAGATCATCCGGATCTATCTGATCATAATCCTCATCAGTTTACTCACTTGTGGCAATTTTACTACTCACCAAGTTTTCATATAAAGACATAAATGCCATCAGAAAAGCAAAGTTTTGCTTAGCTTCCTTCATATTCACACTAGGTGGTGTAGCAAATGGATTGGTACTAGTAGAACTTCCAGAACCACCTGAATTACCAGCAGAGTAGAAACAAACTTTTGGACATTAAATATAGCAGATTCTTTTTCACTTGCGGCATGAGTAAGAAAAGCAGTGATAGCCGGATCTTGATTTTCTTTGGAAGATTTTTGACACTTAAGATCATATTCTCTAGCTTCGATATTTTGTAGAAATTCAAGTGCTGTCAAATCTTCATTCAGAAAATAATCATTCTCTTTCAAAACCATGAGAAATGTTGAATAGGAACTAGGAAGCACACTCTTGATAGTGTCAATTTTATCTCTTTCAGAAATTTCCATTTTCATCTTGTCCATTTCAGCAATTAAGTGACTATATCTTGTAGTCATCTCTTCAACTGTTTCTCCTTTTAATAAATTAAAGTTTCGAAATTGAAACTTGAGCATCACTTTCTTACTCTCAGCTGTGTTTCCCTTCTCATCCGCAGATGTTGAAACGAAGATGCACATCTCTTGATACTTCCAACTTGATGAAAAATATTCTCTGGTAAAGCCATAGTCAAAGTAGAATATGCTTTTATCTCGATTTCTAAAGCTTTCTTCTCTTCTTGTGAGTATTGAGAAACAGCTTTAGGAGTATACCCAATAGTATCATCACCAATCATTGGTGCAACATACCACATCAAGACAATATGAGCAGTCAGGATGAACAGATCCCAAATGTGCACGAAACCGAGGTTCCCATTTGGCAAAGTCACTGAACTTCATCAATCTTGGACATTTAGAATGTGATCCTATTTCGGTATCAAGTTGCAACATCTGTTGCATCAACATATTTTGAGACGCCAATGCATACATACCAGCCATATTTGAAAATAAACAAGTGTACAGTTATAGCGAACTACACACTGTGTTTAACGAATTGATGAACAAGGTTGAGAGAACTGTGAATAGTGTAGCGAATTGAGTCTTAACGAATCAAGTCTTAACGAATGAGGTGAGTGTGTTAGCCAATCAAAAGTCAACCTAGCGAGTCAACTTAACGAATCACAAATAAAGTTAACGAATCACCCAAAAGACGAAACTGATAACGAATGTGATGAAAGTTTAACGAATCACAAGTCAACCTAACGAATTGACCAAACGAATTGATCACACGAATTGACCAAGTCAACTTAACGAATTGATCACACGAATTGACCAAGTCAACTTTAACGAACTGATCACACGAATTGACCAAGTCAACTTAACGAATTGATCACACGAATTGACCAAGTCAACTTAACGAATTACCAAGAAGTGCTTAGCGAATTAAAATAACGAATCAGCTTCAGTTGATAGCGAATCAACACTATAGCGAATTATACTATAACGAATCAGGTTGTTACAACCGTTTGTAACAAACTTGATTCCTTTCTGCCACGTGGCAAAAAGTTGTTAGAGCACAAATTCCAAGACAAACACGTGTCAAACGAATCAGTTATCTAGTTAACGAACTAGATGGCACGAATTGATTAACTGACACGAATCAGTTAGCGAATTGATTAGCGAATGGCAAGAACTGATAGCGAATCAAGTTAAAGACATAGCGAATCGTTTGAAACTTTATAACGAATCGCATTCATCTTCAAATATTCAAACATTCAAGAAAAATTTTCCAGAAATATGAAGATCAAACCCAGAAACTTATCAATTCCAGATTCGTAATACACACTCAATTGTTAACCAAATCTAACACATAATATACCAAATTCTTCGTAATCACAATGCGAATTCAACCCAACACATCTCGTAACCGATTATCACAATACACAAATAAATTTCAACCAAAACTAATTCCCTGTTTACGGACTCAAACCGAAAACACAATAAACATCACAAATCCAATCCACCATTCAATTCCACTCAATTGAACATCAATAATACCTTAACTAAACCATATTCACTCTAATCCATCCAGATTCAATCCAAATCAACTCAAATAGATTCAAACTCAATCCAAACAGAAAATAAACACAAAAACTATAACAATAACAATCAAACCAAGCGAATTGAGCCCCGAAAGCTCTGATACCACTTGTTTGATCCCGTTAAATCTCGTTCCAATCAATAACTAATGTTTAGATCTGATCTAGATCTACACGTTAATATTAATCATATGGATCTAACTCTTAAATACCTTAGCTCGATTGTTATTAGTATGTAGTATATATTATCAATAAGTTTAACGTGAAGCTTGAGAGAGAGAGAGAATACTTTAAATCTTTCTAAATAATGTTATTTCTCTCAAAACTTCAACTCTTACAAGTGAACAGTGGTTCACTATTTATAGAAGACGATCTGGTTCGCTAACATCCCCTAGCGAACCAGCATCCCCTTCGTTAACTTAACGAACCTCCCCCTAATTTGTTAACATCCCCTAACGAATCAGGAGGGATACATTATAATGTCCTAGTTCGCTAACATCCCTAGCGAACTAGACTTAACCTTAACGAACTAGTCTTAATTCGCTAACATTCTTAGCGAACTAGACTCAAACATAACGAATTAGATAAATAAACATTTAAATATTACATTTAAATATAAAATAAACATTAATGATAATTACAAAGACTCGAGACGCAAAACCGTGCACTAACACAGTTATTGAACAATACGAAATAGATAAACAACGAATAACGACTATAACGCGTCGTAAATATTATTAAATAAATAAACAATAATTACATATATAATAAAAGAATTATACGAATACATCGAAACATCAAAATGAGTCGGTTGACAAACACAAAATGAAATTTGAAATATACATTTATATTTATACATATATTCATAAATAAAACCGAAAATTTGAAACGGGTCGGATTTTCGGGTTTGAAAAGTAACGAATGTTATAGGACATACAACTTTTGGAAATTTTGTCCCGAAATTAAAATAAAAATAAATATTTTGAAAGAGAACAACCAATATACCGAGTTGTTAGAAATTTAACAATTTTATACATACATAATATAATAACGTCGATCTTTGAATGACCTAAAAGAACGCCACAAATAGAAAATATGACAAGGACAATTATATATAGGATGTACCAGCAGTGTTTCCACCATGCCTTTATCATATTGTAATTGTCTCGTTCCCCAAAATCATTCCAAGTTCCGAGTTATTTCACACAACCGGACTTACTATAATTTCCATGCGAGGACTTTGATAATCACGTGTCGACCCATAATTACCTCTATCGTCGGATGGTCCATATAACTTGCTCTATTGTGTGGTTTTAAGACATAGATCTTAGATAAATAAACTTCTCATAAATAACGTTGAAAATAATAATAATAATAATAATAATAATAATAATAATAATAATAATAATAATAATAATAATAATAATAATAATGAATTAAAAGGGTAAAAACATCACAAACACATTGATAGACCATTCTGACCAAGGACAAACCGAAAACACTAAATCAAGTAAATAAGATCATCGTGTCTAAACCAAGTAAACGATGTTGAAAATGAAATAGACGAGGTAATGAAGTTAAAGGATGAAACCTTTTAGAATTATGAACATCGTAGTATATAATTGAAATAATGGGGTCGAGAATAACGTGGTAAGTAAACGTAGCATTTAACCAACGAAATATGAACATGTAAATTGATAACGCATTGGGTTCGAGAATAGCTTAGATAAACGAAAATTTTAAGTATCAAAATATCATGATGTTTAACAAATGAAAATCTCCAATAAAACATCGACGTGACCAATGGCAACGTCGAGATGAATAAACAATTATATCTTATAAACATGTAAATTGATAATAACTCGAAATCAAATAGGTAAGCGAAATTTTAATATTAAAATATTGAAATCGATTAAGTTTGTGAAAAGAAAAATTTTCCAATAGTAACTTTGTGCTTATCAAGTATATACCTAGAACTTCAAAATTAAAATAAAGTATTTGTCATAGATTGATGAAATCAAGAACAATATATTGGTTCAAATAAAACATTGAGATGAAATAAGGTGAACATTACAACATATAAATTAATAATTTGAAATAAAAAGGAAATCCATTAAGTTTGTGAAATAAAAGTTCCAAAAGCAACCTTGAGTTTATCAAAGTAAACAATTGAAATTTCGAAATCAGAATAAAACATTTGTTCCAAACTGATGAAATCAAGAACCACAAAATGGTTTAAATAAAACATCGAGTGAAAGAGAAGTACACGAATAAAAAAAAAATTTGTGTAAAAAATCTAACGTAACATAAACTCGGCATGTACATGGGACACAGTCCCGGTTTTAAGTAAACGAATTCGTTTGGGGAGAACCGGTCATCGATAGTAAAATGTAGAAATAAAAATGAAAATACGGTTTCTATTAGGTAACTATGTACACATACATGTTCATAGTCCCAATTTTCACTTAACGATCACGTTGATGGAAAATTGGTCATAGATCCCAAGGTAACAAACGTAAACCGATTCACAAAATGCGACTAAGGATGATGTACGAATTTGCGTTTCATAAAATACAAACGAATATGGATCAAAGATCAATGAACAATCGAAATAACTTCGTAAACAATATTATAAAGAAGTGGATATAAAAATCACTTTGGGTAAGTTCGAAACATACGTGAAGAAGAAAATAAAGAAAAGTAAATGTAGCTTTTGACGTTTGTCTTCTCAAGTGTCGGTTTGTTTGGGGTATGAAAGTTGACGTGAGAGATGGTGCCATGAACTCTTAGCCGAAACTCATTGGCTTTAACGGAGGGGAAAGAAAAGAAGGGATATAATATATATTTTAAATTTAGGAAAATCGATTTTAAATCGTGATGCTTTTATATCTCGTGATAAATAAAATTTATTATATTTTATTTAGGCAAAAAGTTTTTAGCTATTGCTAAAACTTGCAAATTTTATGAAATTTTAATCGTAAAGCCAAATGTTTTTTTTTGGCCTGCGACCTAGGAAAAAAAATGTTTGTCAAATTACCTGAATGGTTGAATGAGAAAAAAAAATATATATATATAAAAATAACCTCAAAGGGCTTACGACTTGTTTGAAACAAAAACTTATACTCTAAATATATTATTTAAAATAATAATTATATTATTAATAGTGGTGACGATGGTACTAGGAATAATAATATTAATGATAATACTTTTAATAACAATAATATTGATAATGATAATAATAATGACGATGGAGATACTAATAATAATAGTAGAGATAATGAATTATTTGGATTGGTATGAAGTCATTTTTAAAGAAAAAAAATTATTTGATTGAAAATTAAATATCTATAGTAACCACATATTTGTGTTAATAAAAGAAATAAAATATGCAAAAGAAAATATAGATGAGTCGGATGGGTTTTGAAAAGATCTGAGCATTGAAACCGGAAAATCGTCTAAGGTCGACAAAGGATGTGGCGTTAGGATATTGCATGACGGAAACAAGTTAGGCCTTCCAAAGTATGGCGAGTGTGCTACGGTCACCATGATGATAGTAGGCTTAAAGCATGTGGTGAAACATCTGATTGAGACAAATGATTAAGTATAGGTCTTGCAGACGGGTGAATGGCGTTGAGTTTGGACAGGTTTTAGCAATAAGTGGTAACTGAATCTACCACAGATTGAAGCATATCAACGTTTCGGGGAAGTAAAGTGGTGGAATTTACACATACTGTACAAAGGTGTGTTTCAGCGTGAGGCCATTTACTTGATAACTTGGATTGTCATTTCGCCGGTTGAGTGTGACAACTAGTAAAACGAGAAGGCGTGATACAAAACATGAAGAATTTGCGTGACTTGGGTCGTAAGTGTGAAAACGACTAATAGATACATCAATGAAAACAAGTAAAGAAAAGAAATCGCATGAAACAAATTTGAAATCGAAATTGGAATTCCCATGAAACGTCTTGAGTTTCACCTTTCAATAAACGAAAACGTCATAAATTATTGAATAATCATATGGAAAAAGTATTAAACTTAACAATAAATAGTAAAATTGAATTGAAAATCGAATGTTCATAAACCACCATGACTTTTTAAATTTTCACTTCTAACATATAATAGTAAAATAACAAAGGAATCGTATGAAATTTGGTTATTACTTTGCAAACTTTTAAAAGTTTAAGCCGTAAATGAGCGTATAAATAAACAAAACGTGTCACAATTTTTTTTAAAACTTAACTATTCTCGTATAAATATGCATAATTAAATCGAACCAAAAGCTGGGTATTCGTGTACGAACTTCCAGTAAAAACACATTGTAAAACATAGAGGAGTGCAACCATATTCTTTTCACAAAGAGAACATGGTCACGTTTGAAAACTTAAAGTTGTGATTCATATGGCGTTGAAAGTGGTATGCTTTGGCTTAATAGAGTTCATGCTCTTTCCTAACTCTCCAGGTAAGCAACCGGGTCCCTCTTCTGATTGGGATTTATACGCATTGCTTATCCTTAGGTTTCAATAACCTTGGTGTCAAGAGTTTCGGAAAACAGGCACGTCCCCCTTACAGTTTACTACATACCCGCCATATAAAACCATCTTTAAGAAGAATAAATATCGGAACACAATAATAAAAATCAATAATTGAAAATGTTGGAAAACTCATTGTTTTTAGGGCGCATAAGCCTTGGACTTGTGTGTGCTTGTGTAATTGAAGTACTTGAATCATCAGTATAATAGTATTTGCGTACATAAGGCATAAACAAATCAATAATAACCAAATAATGTGCATTGAACAATCAAATTAGGCTCACATAATTTCTAATCATGCAACCTAAACAATTAAGCAAATAAACTATAACCAACTAGAACACTACGTCTAATGTCCAATCTTATAGTCACGGATCTGATACCAATCTGTAACACCCCTGCTAAAGCGGAAATGCCTGAGTGTGACGTACAGATTGCCCAAAACACATGTGAGACTATTAAGTGACAATATTATCATTAATTCATTCCAAAGCATCAAGTACACAAGTTATTTCAAATGAACAAACACAAGGGAAAAGGAACAAAACAAACATCTTCTTGTTTATTATCTAGATAACCTAACTTCTAGTATCCTCTTCATTTCATCCTCTAATGAAAGTACCTGTAGCATATATATAAAATAAAGTCAACTAACTGAATAGTTGGTGAGTTCACACAGGTGAAAATAATATATAAAAAAAAAAACCATACAATTCCATGAAAACTTGTGAAAATCACATAAGGGTTCTTTACACTAGAAACAATGGTCCATGAGTGTAAAGAATAAATGAACGTCTTTTCCAGTTGGGATTGTGCACCAACGTACTCAGATCGGAGTCCCTTTTCCACCAGAAACAAATGGTCCATGGGTGCAAAGGGGGGGGGGGGGGGGGCGTACGATCATACTTATCGAAGAAATCCATGCACGTAATAATTGAGCAAGTAACAAGTAAACACACAAGTCCATGATGCGAATTGTAGTTTATAGATAATTAATAAATAAATTAAATTTTTGATAGGATATATATGCTACCCCCAAAATAGTTAAAAAGAGTAAAAAGGGGGTGTGAGAAACTCACCTTGAAGTTGAAAACTTGAAATAAACCGGAAGTGCATAAATGAAACCGAAGCAATTGAACGTCACGAACTAGAATTAACAGTACAAAATTAATATTAACTAATGTCTTATAAAAAGTAGATAACTCGGGTTGTCGGGATTTTGAAGTGTCGAATGTATATTTTATTATAGAGTTGGATATTGTAATATTATTTTGTACATTAACGAATTTTAACAAATTATTAATTTAATATTAGTTTAAATTATAAGATTAATATCGTGTTCGAATATTTTAAGGGTTACAGAAATATTGGTGTCAACGATATATTTTATTTTGAAAACCGAATATGTTAACGAGTTTTAAGGTTTAACAATCGAAAATATCTATACAAGCATATATCTATTTATAAGTTAAACTAGTTTTTAAACGAACTTGACGGGTTTGAGATTTATAATGTTTATGAGTTATTGGTTTTTAACGGAATTTTAGTTTGAGAATAATTATGTTGGCGTTTGGAATTTATAAAGTTCACGACGAGATTGTATATATATTTATTTCGCGAGTTTTAACAAGCGGTTTGGGTTTGTAAAAGTTGATTCTTGAACGAAAATTGTTAACGGAAATTAAAATATCTTTTATTTAACTATAAAACTAATTTTATTTACTTTGTATGATTTTGTATATATATATATTTGGTTTATTATAATTAATAAAACAGTAAAACAAATATATGAAAGGATCTGCTGCAACCCGGGTTCGAACCCGGGTCTCCATGACCACACAAAGCATACCCAACCACTAGACCAAACAGCTTTTAGTGTTAAGAGATGGAAACTGATTATTATAAACAATAAATCCAACTTCATCTTCTTCACATAAACCCTAGGTTTTTAATAGCAAAATTAATCGTATATTATTGTTTGGTATTAGAGGAGAAGTCTTTTAATATGATTTAATAGGTAAAACGAAGTATAAATGTGGATTTTAGATGCTGCCGGAAAGAGTCGCCGGAAAAATGTGCCGCCGACGGCGGCCGGCGTCGGAAAAACGTGAGGGGAAAGGGGAAGGGGGGCTGGAGCTGTTGCTTATTATTATTATTATTATTATTATTATTATTATTATATCAATTTACACTTTCAGCCCTTGTACTTTCATGCTGATTTAAAACATAAAGTAAAGTATATTTACAAAGGAACCCTTGTACTTTGAAATGCTATATAAATGAATTAAAAGTTAATGATTTGGAAATATGTTCTTATTATACTCGGATAGTTCGGGACTCGATTAAGTAACATGTTAGAACTTGGAGTTCAGTTATTGAACAATACGAAATAGATAAACAACGAATAACGAATATAACGCGTCGTAAATATTATTAAATAAATAAACAATAATTATATATATAATAAAAGAATTATAGGAATACATCGAAACATCAAAATGAGTCGGTTGACGAACACAAAACGAAATTTGAAATATACATTATATTTATACATATATTCATAAATAAAACCGAACATTTTAAAACGGGTCGGATTTTCGGGTTTGAAAAGTAACGAATGTTACATAACCCCAGCCAGGGGCTCTGCCCCTTGGACCCCGCTAGGGGCTGTCGCCCCTAGAACCCCGCTGCCAGGGGCGCTGCCCCCGGACCCCGTTCGTTGAGGGTAATAATTAAACTAGAAACATGATATGGGTAGTGATAGTTAAATTGATACATGTAATTGTTATACCTAAGTCGTGCACAGCTCAAGAAAGGAATAAACCATAAAAGGTGAACGTAACCGAGTTCAGGTGAGTTTCTAGCCCCACTTCCTTGTTATGTTTTCGGGGCTGTGTGCATACTCGATGTGATAGTTAATACACTTACCTTAAGTGGTAAGTGTACGTCTTGTATGATTCATGTATGATGATTGCTTGATGGTTCATGAACGATCTTCGGATATTTCATGTACCGCCAGGTGGTAGGTAAAAGATATGATTGATATATATATATATATGATGTATGAATGATGTAGGTATGCTATATTGATAGTACGTCAACGATCTTCGGATATTGTACGTATTGTTAAGGAAAGTATGTGAAGAATGGTATGGTATAGTTTCACGAAACAAAGGGACCTGAACCTAATAATATCTGTGAGGATAAGGACCAGACCCTAATAATATCTGTGAGGATAGGGACCAGACCCTAATAATATCTGTGATATCGGGGACAGACCCTTATAATATATGTGAGGTTATAGAGCGGAAGGCTCTTTAAGTAGTATGGATAGTTATGCATGTAAAGTAAAGTATGAATGATGTACACACCTTCGGGCATGTGTGCAAGTATGTGAACTGATTGTATGTTGTATGATTAACTAGAACTCACTCAACGTAGCTGACTTTTAGTATGCACGCAGGTGAGTAGGATGAGGCAGCTCGCTTGAGGGGAACACATGGCATGTAATTGAAGATACTGGCATCTCAAGGAAAATGTTATGTTATTCTAAAGACTAAGTTTTATGTTTAAACTACTTTGAATATTTATTTTGACAAGATTTGAAAGTTATGTAACATAATATGGTTCAAGTTTAATATTCCGCGAATGTTTTAATTAACTCTGATGTTTAGAACTGTGTTTATGAGTAAATCCAACGTCCAATGTAGGGCACCGGCAACGGGGCCTTACATACTGAATTCCAGCCATCCTCCCCATATTTGTAACATCCTACTTTTGATAATAATACAAGAAATTTCGTTTACTTAAGGGTGTATTATTATTTGTTAAGTTAAATAAAATAATAGAGTGTGGGTTTGGTTAATAGAAGATGAAATAAGGGATGCTGATGGACCTTAGATCTATGGGCTTAAGGGTATATAAACCCCTTAAACCTCCTTAAAACCCTCATTTTTGTAATCTAGCCTCCCTACGCACTCAAAAACACACACAAACACTCCTCTTCCATTATGGATCCAGATTTGAATCCGAACCAGGAAGGGTTTGTGCTAGATCCTCATCATACAAACAAGAAAAACGTCCATAGTCATGTGTTGAGTCAAACCGTAGCTAGAAATGAGCCATAAAGGTACATTTTAGATGTAAAGGTTATGTTTTTTTACGTCGGTATGCCCTAATATTTGATACTAAAGCAAATCGGGTCATATTAAGTAAGAAAAATGCAAACCTGAACGTAAACGAAATATTTGGAATAAAATGGGACAAACGGGTAAATTTTGGACTGGGTTAATGCATGGAAACCATATATTTAAGGTCTTAGGCTCGTTTCTTATGCAAGACGGGCAACACACGTCGAAAAGAAAGGTTGGAAAGTTTTAAGAATGGGAAACATATATGAATCGAGTCCTTAAGGAACCTGATTCAATAGAAAAAGGTAATCGAATGGAGTTGAGAAAGTAATCGAATTGAGTTGAAAAAGTAATCGAATCGAGTTGGTAAGGAATCGAATCGAATAGAAAAAGTAATCGAATCGAGTTGAGAAAATAATCGAATCGATTTGAAAAGTAATCGAATCGAGTTGGTAAGTAATCGAATCGAATAGAAAAATTAATCGAATCGAGTTGATAAAGTGATCGAATCGAATGGCCATTCGATTAGAATATGCCATTCGATTAGAATTCCATTCGATAAGAATTTCACTCATTTGATTAGAATTCCATTAGATTAGTTCAAACTTAAATTTTTTGATTAGAATTCCAGCTCGACCCCAACCAGGGGCTCTGCCCCTTAGACCCTGCTAGGGGCTGCTGCCCCTAGACCCCACTGCCAGGGGTGCTGCCCCCGGCCCCCCGTAGATAGGGGTTACACTAGTATAGAATTATGATATAGTTAGAGGTAGTTAATTAACACTTACAATTATTTCACAGTTAGCAGTGCACAACTTAGGAGGGGTATTATAGTTAACTCTGAGAAGCACATGACACATGTGAGTTCCTAGCCCCATTTCCTTGTTATGTTTTCGAGGCTGTGTGCATACTCGATGTGATTAGTTAATACACTTACCTTAAGTGGTAGTGTATGATATGTGATTGTTTAAATGAATGATAAGTGAATAATATATAAGGGTATGTATGTAATTATATGAATGTATTGTTGTATGGAAAGAAGGGACCCGACCCTAATAATATCTGTGAGGATAGGGACCAGTCCCTCATAATATCTGCGAGGATAGGAACCATACCCTTATAATATCTGAAAGGATAGGGACCAGACCCTCATAATATCTGTGAGGTTATAGGGCAACAGGATCTTTAAAATGTATGTGTATGTATGTATGTAAAGCAAAATAAGATATGAAAGTATGAAAGTAAGAATGAAGGTATATACTTATGTAACTACAAAGAAAGTAAAGCAGATTAAGTATGTATTTTATTAACATATAGTATGTTGCTTGATTAACTACAAGTCACTCAGCGTAGCTGACTTTTAGTATGCACACATGTGAATAGGTTAAGGCAGCTAGCTTGAATGAAGACACATGACATTGGACTGAAGAGGCTGGCACCTTTAGAAGAAGGTTAGGATGTTTGAATATGACTTTTTATATTAGGTTAAAGACAAGATTTTGGTTGTTATGAAATTAATTCAATGATTATGTAATATATGGTTGAAGTTTTATATTCCGCGAAAACTTTTAATTAACTCTGATATTTAGAATTGTGTTTATAAGTAAATGCAAGGCCAAAGTAGGGCACCGAGATCGGGGCCTTACAATATGTCCCATGAAATTTCCCTTCTCCATTGTCGGTTTCATCAAGTTTAAACAAGTTCGTTAAGCTGCCGTTGACTTTCAAGATTCAAGACCTCGTTGACCACGAATATCTCCTAGTTCCAATCCTCGTTTGGGTAAGTTGTATTCTTCAATACTGTAGGTTTTTATCTCATTTACAAAATCCCTCAATTCATTTCTCAAATTAAGAGAGTTTCGGTGGTTAATTTGATCCTGTCCCCTCAAGGGTGCTTTAGTCAAACTTATTTGACTTGTCAATATTACCATCTTTTGGTCGGAACTAGTTTTATTGTTGCTGTAAATCAACCGCCCAGCAACATGAGTGTAAAAAAAACTTGTATGATGTCGGCCCAAGTGTTGAAGACCAGGCCATTATGTTTCTGGAGGCCCAAGATCGCGCTTCAATATGGGCTGCACCAAAATGGGCTTAACTTGGGCTACGAGCCTCCGTTTCAGGTGTGCTACTGGTCAAAAAGACCGTTGGAACGTGGGTCACATTGTGGTAACCAGCCATAGGCGGGTTATCCTGTTTATTTTTCCTAAATAAGGCGCTAGATACACTTTTGGGCCACTTTTGTGTTTTTCGTCAACTTTTTGTGTTTTGTTTTGGGCTGTTGTTGGGCCTTTGGTTGTTTGTTTCGTCCCAAACCTATTTGGCTTCTATTTTAATATGCTATGAATGTATATGACTGATTATTGATCAATATTGAATAAAAAACTTTATCTTTTCAAATTCTTGACTTTTGGGTCAAATTTAGGGGGTTTGGGGAAGGATCTTCACGGGTATTCCAAGAATCAACGTGATAACCTTCATTCTCTATTAGTACGCTACATTAGTTTGTAACTTAAAAGTTGACAATTAAGAAGATCAAACTCAATGTTTTAGTAACCGGATTTTCATTCATATTGGATTTGGTTAAAAATTGGTATAAGTGGTTGAACCGATTTTTGTACAACCAGGCAATCGGTTGTACGGGGGGTTAACCGGGTTGAATAGTTTACCTTGTATTTTAATATAATGCATCTTTATCTAAAAAAATAACCCAAAAGTAAATGATTCCATAATAAAAATAATCTAAAAGCTAACCCATAATAAACTAAAATAATACAAAAGCAATTGTTTTTCAAATAAAGTTAATTGTAAACTAAAAGTGCAATAGGTTTATGACACCGTTTACTGGTTTACCTATTTCCGTTTTATCTTTCATGTTAAAAGTCATTTTTAAAAAGTATGGGCCTCAAAGAAAATAGCAAAAAACTTTTGTGCTTAAATCCAGTATTTAAAAAAATGCAATTTAATGCTCTGGCAAACCTCCTAAAAATACCAGTTGCCTGTTCGGAATCTCGTATAACCGGTTCACCCGATACAAAGTAGTTTTTTAAAACATTGATCAAATTTGTTTTGAATTCAGTTCTACACAATTTCCCTTTTTCTCTTATTAAATGCATCTCCCTCTTTTTAACTCATTATTTATTGAAAATACTAATTATATTAATAAAGCATATTTATTTTAAATATCTTTAAATTTAAGAGACTATGAATTTAATTATTTTACTTTTTCTTCAATCAATTAGTAGATAAAAGTCAAATATATATACAAATAAAAAAAAATGGTGTGATGCCCTAAAGTTTTTTTTTTCAAATATTTTAATAGTTTTTTTATATATATCATATAAAATATAGTTAAGTGCATAAATCATTTTAATGGTAAGTATCGTTTTTTAGCAATTAACTCCGTGGTGGGTTTTTTACAGATATCACCCATGCGATCAACATTTTTTTTAATTGTAATCAGTCATTATTTAACATCAGTTAGATTCATTAAATTCAATGATAAACTCGTATTTTCACGCATAAACCTAATAATAATAATAATAATCTAACAATTCCTAAATGTGAACATCTCTTACCAGCCAAAGTTTCAACCACCGTCCACCTCCATTATATGTTTCCGTGTTCACTTGTGAAGAGAACGGAAAGGAAATAAAAGTTTTTCTCTCTTTTCTTTTCTTTTATTTCCCTTTTCTCTTTTATTTTCTTATCTTCTCATTTTCCTCTCAATTTGGAAGGAAAACTTTTCCTTTGATTTTCTCCATTCTTTCTCATTTTGTCTTTTCCTTTCTTTTTTTTAAATGAAACTCTAGAACACAAAATATTATGAATTTCTTTCTTTTCTTTCCAACAAAAACTATGGAACACAACCCATATTTTGTTTTCTTCCATTTATTTTCCTTTTTCTCTTAAATGAGACTTAGGAACACAGACCGCTTCCACGCACCACTACCATCACCATCAAACAGCCCCACTCTGTGGCGCTGTACAAGCAAACTGAGGGGGAGGAATCAGTGACGGACTCGGTACGAGAGAGGGGTATAGTGAGAGAGAGAGAGAGAAAGAGATAGAACCGATCCTCGACGGATTCGGTACACGACAATGGCGGAACATCAAACAACAAGCATATGGGAGAGGTATAGAAAGGTTTCATGTCACACCCCGACTTAGGGCCTAGAAGTGTAACCACTAGTTGGTACCTGTTTTTTAAAAATATCAGAGTTTATGGGTTAATTTTAGCGGAAGATTTAAAGTTGATTAAAATATTAATTTACATTGAAAATTTACTTGGGAATTAAATACCCAAGTATTCGTTTAAAAAATACATGTTTATATTACATGGATTGTTAATATCAAAAGTTGAGCCATCTTGTTACGCGCTTCTAACTCCACGACGACTCCAATCCTTGGTACTTCTTATAAGTACTTAATTACCTGCATTGGGTGGAAAATTACGTCAGTTATGTGCTGGTGAACACGTATGTCTCCAAAAATAATTAAACAACAGTTACAATACAAATATAGTTTTCTGTACAAGCTCAGCAGAAGTATTTCTACTTCCGGGATTTGTACCACTACCCCCCCCCACACAAAAGTGTTCCCCGAGCCACGTAGCCCCTAATGGAGAACTAGTTATGACTGGTAGCCCGCAGCCACGTATCCTTTGACTGTATAGGCTGAACAATTATGTTTGGATCCAGACACATGTGTAATCGGTCTGAGTTGTTTTTATGTTCTATTTCATTTTACAACGTTTTAGAGATCGCGTATAGAGTATAAATATGTTATGACTTTTTGTAAAGGTTAACGTATTCACCTGTACCATCGGTGCGTTTGAAACCTTTCTTGATTGAGAGTGATATTAACCTATACATAAATAGGTTTGTATAAATATTTAAAAGGTGTTTCTTGATTAAGCTATTACTCTTAAGCTTAACCTTAAATAGTTTACAACTTTGTTTGTGAATGAAAACACATTTGTTTTATGTGACGTTTGATATAGCATGCTTTGGCTTAATAGGTTTTAACACGTTGGTGAGTTTCTCCAGGTAAGTAAACGGGTCCCGCGGTTTGATTGAGATTTGTACGAATTACTTTTCCTTAGACAAGAAACTCACTACTAGTGATGTCCCCCTTACAATTTACTACATGCCCGCCAAAATATATCTTTTGTTAACATTACTTTGTCAAGAAGTAACGTTTATGAAACTTGTTGAATGTTAACAGAATTCTTTCAAGGTTAAAAGCCATAGTCTCCTTTAATGTCTAAGCTATAACTTGAATAACATAAACTTAACTCATACCTTAATACGAGTATTCGAAATAATAAAGAAAAGATTGGTCTTGAAGGTAGGATCTTGATTTACACTTGCTTATATGATTTCTAACTCATTTATAACTTCAAAACTTGCACGTATTTCGAGAAAACGAAACGTCGGCTCACCGTAACGATCAGGAACGCTTCCCTAGATTAACTATGTGAAAGTGAGAGTGATTTGGGATGATAATACCTCAATGCCCGTAACCCCCTTTTATAGGCTGATTTCGTAACCCGTCGATACGCGATGGGGTTCCTTTAGTCTTGTCGCGTAGCGCGGCGCCGCAATTTACACCGCCTTGCCATGTTGTGACACGTGGTCTGTAAAATCATGCCACGTGTTGACACGTGTACCCGGTTACTTAACGAGGTCATAGCGATACGCGGTGATCCTTTAGGTTAGGCCATCGCATATAGCGAAGCCGCCCAAACTTTGAACTATGTGCAAGTCCATCGCTATACGCGATGGGCCGATGATTACCTCGTCGCGTATCGCGATGTGTCAGAAGTTTCAGAATTTTCATTTTAAATCCCTAGACTTTATAAGTTGACAGAATTGGCTAAATTCTAATAGGGTGCGGTGTTACATCCTCCCCATTTTTTGAATAATCTCGTCCTCGAGATTCATTGGAATAGATAGGAATATTTCTTCTTCATTTCTGACTCAAGCTCCCACGTATACTCGGGTACTCATCTAGAATCCTATTTAACTTTCACTAACTAGAGTCCCTTGCATTTGAGGAACTTGATCATGTTGTCTTTGATTTGAATTGGTTGTTCTACAAACTTAAGCTTCTCGTTGACCTTAACATCATTTAAAGGCATTGCAAGGGTTTCATCAGCTAAAAACTTGCGTAAATTAGACACGTGAAATATGTCATGTATGCCTTTCATTTACTCGGGTAATTCCAGTCGATAAGCAACTGGTCCAATTCTTTCAAGTATTTTGAATGGTCCAACGAAACATGGACTCAATTTCCCTTTCTTCCCGAATTGTACTACACCTTTCCAGGGGAATACCTTGAGTAGTATTCTATCGCCTTCTTTGAATTATAATGCTTTACAGCGGATGTCCTCATACCTCTTTTGTCCATCTCTTGCCGTTTTCAATCGTTCATGAATTTGTATTACTTGATCAGTGGTTCTTTGAACAATTTCGGGTCATGATAATTAACTATCACATGTTTCAGACCAACATACATGTGTTCTACACTTCCGTCCATACAGAGCTTCAAACGGTGCCATTTGGATACTCTTATGATAACTATTGTTGTACGAGAATTCCATTAAAGAAAGATGAGTATCCCAGTTTCCTCCTAAATCAATTACGGAGGCATGGGGCATATCTTCCAAGGTTTGAATCGTACATTCACTTTGTCCATATGTTTGGGGATTATATGCGGTATTTAGGTTTAATCGAGTCCCCATTGCCTTTTGAAAACTTGACCAAAAATTTGAAGTGAAACGACTATCTCTGTCGGAGATAATAGATAGCAGCGCACCATGTAAAGACACTATGTTTTCCACATATAATTGTGCTAGATTGTCCATGCTATATGTTTCCTGTATTGGAATGAAATGAGCAGACTTGGTAAATCTATCTACAATGACCCAGATTGCATAATTTTGACGAGAAGTTTTGGGTAACTTCATAATGAAATCCATGGTTATTATATCCCGTTTCCAAATTGGTATTTCTGGTTGTTGTAATAATCCTAATGGCTTTTGATGTTCGACTTTTACTTTAGAACATGTTAGGCAATTTGAAACATATAGAGCAATATCCTTTTTCATATACTAATCCACAAATACTCATCTTTCAAATTGTGATACATCTTGTCACGTCTTGGATGCATCATATACTTTGACTTGTGGGCTTCTTCAAGAATCTTATCTCTTAGTTTTTCAGTTACCAGTACCCAAATTCTTTTGCCGAGTCTAAATATTTCATAATCTCCTTTGACCAACTGATCGATGGTACCATTTTCTTTTTCGACCTTGATGTTTCCTTTTTCCAGTGCTTTCTTCTGAACTTCTTTGATCTGGTTAGCTAAATCAATTCTAAGTTCTAATCTAAGAGCTCGAACTCTTTTAGGCTTATCATGTTCCTTCTACTTAAGGCGTCAGCCACTACGTTGGCCTTTCCTTCATGATATATAATCTTACAGTCGTAATTTTTGAGAATTTCCATCCAATGCCTTTGTCTCATATTCCATTCCTTTTGATCGAATATATGCTTCAAACTTTTGTGATCAGTGTATATCGTGAATTTTACACCATACTGATAATGTAGCCATAGTTTCAACGCGAAAATTATAGCGCCTAATTCAAGATCACGTATGGTGTAATTCTTTTCATGAACCTTTAATTGTCTCGAAGCATAAGTAATAATTTTATTTCCTTGCATCAGAACACATCCCATTCCCGTGTGCGAAGTATCACATTATATGATAAAGTTATTCAGTCCTTCTGACAAAGCCATGATAGGTGCATTGGTTAACTTTTGTTAAGTGTTTCGAATGCTTCTGCTTGTTTTGGTCCCCATTTGAATTTAACTGATTTCTTGTAAGTGAGATTAATGGAACAAATATTCTAGAAAAGTCTATGAAAACTCGTTGAATGTTTATAGAATGCTTTCAAGGTTAAAGGTCATAGCCTCCTTTAATGTCCAAGCTATAGCTTGAATAACTTAAACTTAACTCCTACCTTAATACGAGTATTCGGAATGATAAAGAAAAGATTGGTCTTGACGGTAGGATCTTGATTTACGCTTGCTTATATGATTTCTAACTTGTTTATAACTTCAAAACTTGCATATATTTCGAGAAAACGGAACGTCGGCTCGCCGTAACGATCGGGCACGCTTCCGTAGGTTAACTATGTGAAAGTGAGAGTGATTTGGGATGAGAATACCTCAATGCCTGTCACCCCCTTTTATAGGCGGATTTCGTAACCCGTCGATACGCGATGGGGTTCCTTTAGTCCCGCCGCGTAGCGCGACGCCGCAATTTCACACCGCCTTGCCATGTTGTGACACATGGCCTGTCAAATCGTACCACGTGTTGACATGTGGTTGGACACGTGTACCCGGTTACTTAACGAGGTCATAGTGATACACGATGATCCTTTAGGTTAGGCCATCGCGTATAGCGAAGCCCCCAAACTTGAACTATGTGTAAGTCCATCGCTATACGTGATGGGCCTATGATTACCCCGTCGCGTATCGCGATGTGTCATAAGTTTCAGAATTTTCATTTTAAATCCCTAGACTTTATAAGTTGACATAATTGGCTAAATTCTAATAGGGTTTTAGTGCAGTGTTACATTTCATGGCAGCGATAATGAAATTGTAACAAGGTGGTGGTGTCATGCAGGACCGGCGGTCACTGACTCGTTTTCCTGGCAACAATAACAGAACCAGATGCTAATAGATCATTCAGGGTAATAATATTATCAATTGACTCATGTTCATATTTTGATCAAAAGCCCTATGGTTTAGATCATCATATTTGAAATGAAATCGAATTGTGTTCTAGGGTTAAGTGGAGGAAGATGTCTGAACCAATGTGTATTTTTGTATGTATATGACGAGGCTGGAATCGTGAAGACGTTGGTGGAATTAATGGCGGACTTTGAGTCGATTTTTATATATTAAACGAGGGTCCAAATTTGATAAATTATACGACCACAAGGTTACAAACTCCAAGGGTGTAATGGTCTTTTTACAAGAAAACTAACTTTGGGACTAACGAATGGTTCCAATTGCAAAAAAATGTGATGAACACGAGGATGATGTCCACAAAAACCACCATGGGGTATTCTTGCAAAACATGATTTTTGCACTTAATTTCATAAAATAAGTTAAACACAAAACATTGTTAGTTGGATTGGTGGTACGCTCTCTTTTGCTTCAGGAGACTTATGGGATTCGAATCTTGCAGTAACTTGTTTTTTTTATTTTTTTATCTTATATTTGTTTTAAATACATTAACGTGACGAAATTATTAATTGGGTTTAGTTTTTGTATCGTAACGATCAAAGTTGTTACCGATCAAATTCGTATCAACTCGCAGCAACAACGTCCGTGTTTTCCTAAACACATAATAGCTCCGGTGTAACGCGTCAGGTAAAAACTTAGTTGCATTAAAAAAATTATGAATTTTCGAAACTCAAATATATATTATTTTAAAACAGATTTATTTATTTTTAAAATCATTAGTATGTGTAATACATTTTTCTACCTATAAGAACATAAGTACATGGGTTCTAAGCTAGTAAGGTTATAAGACCATACACAGTGTTAAACCCCACCCTTGAGTGTTTTGCGATATGAGATGCCTTAGTCAGTATTAAGATTTTATACAAAAAGTAGCGTAGTGGTATAAAGCTCCTTCTAGTTATTACTCATGGATTATTTTTCTAATTCCATTTCTATTTTTTAATAAAAATAAAGAAAAGAAATATTTCATTAAATAAGAAAAAATTACATTAAATTTTAAACAGGTACATTAAAATTAAAATACTAAATAAACATAAGAATACTTTAAAAATAAAACTAAAGCCGTATATATTAATAAATAATAATGTTATCGTTTTTCATTTCGGCTAGAGCCCACGTCGAGGTCGTTAATTGGTTTTCTTAAAAAACGCGAGATCTTTCTCTATTTGCATCTCTTTCAATATATCGGCGGCCTCCTTATTTACTTTAGATTTTTATTGCATTAGGTCAAGACGTTGATACCCAAGGTCACACATATCTTGTAATCGACGGTTCATTTCGTTGATTTGGTCTTTCATTTTGACATCCGCACTCGAACCTGCCGACGTCGACCCCACCTGTTTCCCCTTTCCACAACTTCTTCTATTGCCCGGTCAAGGGATCTCCAAATCCTTCTCCTCAATATACACGAAATTATTATCGTTTAAGTTGAAGTTTCGAGCATTAAACCCCGACGTTTCTAGATCAACCGAAGACGAAGTATTGGTCTTTTTAAGTCGCCGCCTACTTTGTATGAAAGGCCACTTAGGGTGATCACAAAGATGCTTTCTAACACTTCATGTAATGGAAGGGCCCCCGGGTACTTTGAAACTCTACCAAGCTAAAATTAGCTATGTGTTTAAATAAATTAGAAATGCATTATATTTGGTTAAGTGATTTTTTTATAAAATATAAATCATTATATGCGTATAGTGTTTTCAACAAGAAAAATATATAAATTTAGTTTCTCATTCAAATGTTTTTACACATGATCTATTTTCTTTTTTCAATATAACACCTATATTTGAGAACGCCAATTTATTAGCCAGGCATACAATATCTGGAAATAAAATTTTGCCCAAATTAATACTTTAGTAAAAGTATAATTTAATTAAATGCATACATTGGTGTTTGTAACATTAAGTTTAAGCATACTCGTTACCTTGAGATGTGATCTTAAACAAATTTGATGTTTGTGAATCAGAAACTCCTACGGTTCTCAATTGTTGATGACTTGATGTCCTTAGATCGGAAAGTTAAAAAGGCCGAACGGAATTTTGGAACAGACGAAAGGCTGTTTTAGAGGATTGTAAACGACCGTAATGGCAGCAAATCGAATTGTGGTGACAATTATTTTGCGACGGGGATGGCACCGAGTAAGACAGACTTTTGGTTTCTTTGTTATTTGGTCTAAAGAAACTTTAATTCTAGAGAGAGAATTGCAAAGGTTTTGTTGGATGGATAGATTGGTAGAGCAATCGTGCTAATAATGTGTTGTGAATAAAAGAAATACAAGAAACAAACTAGAAGGAACTTATATTCATTGATATATGTAAATCATTACAAGGGCACACACATATTGTCATATACAAGACTAGTGAAAAGAAAACGTTAATAAAATAATGATGAGTAATGAAAGTAATGACATAATAATTGTCTGTCATAAGAGCTCATCTATAACATACTCATTATTGTAGTTTTATTAGTTTTGTTTGGGAGTGGAATATAACACATATTGTCATATACAAGACTAGTAAAATGAAAACGTTAATAACATAATGATGAATAATGAGAGAAAGTAATGACATAATAATTGTCTGTCATAAGAGCTCATCTATAACATACTTATTATTGTAGTTTTATTAGTTTTGTTTGGGAGTGGAATATGAAAGTAGTTAGGCGTAAAGTGTCATTTCATAAATTTCAACGAATCTTAGATTTAAAAATTTAGACTCCTTGAAAATAATGGTTTGAAGTCATGAAGTGTGAACTATACATTAACTAATAATTAAAATACATATAATAATCCACATGAAATAGCATAATGAATAATTAGGAAAAGTTGAATATGCTTGGAAATTAAAGGTGAGAATTAAAAAGAAAATTTGATTAACTAGATGTCACCCAAGTATTTAAGAGTAGGTTAATTCACATAAAACAACATAATAAATACCTAAGAAAAGTTGGATATGTTTGGAAACTAAATTTGAGATTTTCCTTTTTCTTATTACGGTAAATTTATGTCGTCAGGGATATTTGATATAAATTATTGCGAGTGCACGCGTAATTATCAAATTAATTGCATGAAATCATAGTGAGTACGGTGGTATGCAATAACTTGGATCCTAGAATGATTTTGGGCAATAGTACAAATGCTATATGATAAGACATGGTGGATACGTCGCTCTGATACATCCTATAGACATATAAATAAGTGTCATTGTTATAATTCACATTTATAGCGTTTCTCAGATAATTCAAAGATCTGTTTTATTCTTTTATAAAAAATGTTAACACTTATGCTCTACTAATGCAACTTCATCAAGTAGTTGGTTTCTTTTCTTAATTTATTATTAGTTTCGAGACGAAATTTTCAAAAGTTGTGAATACTGTGACGTTAGTCAATTTTCAAACCCGAAAACCTGATCCGAATAAAATTTTTATTTTATCGAATCTTAATTATTGTTATAATTCACATTTATAGCGTTTCTCAGATAATTCAAAGATCTGTGTTATTCTTTTATAAAAAATGTTAACACTTATGCTCTACTAATGCAACTTCATCAAGTAGTTGGTTTCTTTTCTTAATTTATTATTAGTTTCGAGACGAAATTTTCAAAAGTTGTGAATACTGTGACGTTAGTCAATTTTCGAACCCGAAAACCTGATCCGTATAAAATTTTTATTTTATCGAATCTTAATTATTAAATTAAACAGCGAATTTAATTTATTATTATAGTATTTTTGTTTGTTACACGTTGTTCGTAATGTTGCTGTTCGTTAACAAAAATCTAAAGTATCATTTGCTTACACATTCAACCCAAAGTTCAATGTTTACATTCCATTAGTTATTATCCCAAACTCCAGGGACTACTTTGCAAAAAGTTCAAAACATTTCCCCCTCCGTCCCCCCTTTTCTTCGATCACTAACACCCCCTTTCCATTTTTGATTCGTAAAATCAGCCGTAAATCAAGAAATTGCCAATTGGATTGATTCTTAACCTACACACCTTCACATATTATGGTAAGCACGGGTTATTGACAGCAAGGATATAACGAATTCGTTCAAATTTTCCTAAACTCTAAAACACAGAGTGATCTACATATTATCACTATAAATACTCGATGACGATTCAATTAGCGAGTACCACTCACTCCTTATAGCATCACGAGACAAAACTCTAACTTAATTTGTGTTCAGAAGCATTTAAGAATCGATTTGTACCCGTGTTCAAGCAGCATACCTAACATCTCGTTCTCATTCTATTCGTCATCATCTCTAGTGCATGTTCTTTGAATCAGTTTTGCATGAGGAATAAAAGCCCACTGTCAATTTAAAATGAAAGAGGGCAATCGGGTATCAGTTTTGGGGTTGATCGACTAGGGTTTATAATATGTTTGGGTTAATTTAAACACGTGTATATGTATTTTAGGTTTCATACTATAAACAAGTTAGACACATGCCTCAATGGCATGTGCCTTTATTAAGGTTTAGGCTGGCTTGAGGGTGCGGGTCAACCCCCTGGCTTAAGGGTGGCACCACGTGTCAGGTTTACTAGGTGACCAATCAGATCTAGTGGGTGGTATCGCGATACGCGATGGCCAAACACGCGATGGAATATAATATTCAGAGGCAGTTAAGCAATCTATTGCGATATGCGATGGATCCCCTTTTTATCCCATCGTGTACCGCGATGGGTCACAATCTCAACATTATAAATAGGGGTGTCGGGCTCTGCCTTATGCATCCGAAATCACACTTCACATTCAATTGTCTCGAAATACGTGCCTCGATCCTGACGTTCCCATGATTCGTTCTCAAAGTACGTGAAAGGTGTAGAAGTGTTGTTAGTTCATTCCTTTGATACCAAAGACAAGTAGGAGTGCTGCCCGCGTCAAGCTTAGGCATTTCTAGAAATACAAGCCATACAAGGTAGGGGTTCCGCCCGATTATTTTATTATATATGGCTTAGACCCTGGTCGAGGGTATAGTCTATATCTTGATTAAATAATAAGTGAAATATAGTTTTCATAAGATGAGGGTATAGATTAAATATTATTTCTTTATAATTATAAAGATTTTATAATGTTTCCTAAGACATAAGAATCTTTGTATATACGTTTCTTCATGAAGAAGAAACGTAGTGTTTAAATGATGAAACTTCTTGAACTAAAGGTCCAAGTATTTTATAAAAGAGAAATGATTATAAAGGTAATGATTATGCAAATAAACTAAAGGTCTAAAGTTAAATCATTGATCTAGTATTTATAAAACTTAATTTTCGTACTATAGGTTCGAGGTAACAAGAAGATTAAATTAGTGGGTTACGCTGATAATAACAAAGGTGAATATGTCCAACTCTTTACAAATTATTAAATCGAGTCATTAAAATGATTACATGAGATTGCGTATCCCTAAAACGTTATAAACAAAAGTAATAGCTGGCCCTCAGGCTATTGTATACGTTTGTCTGGATCCTTTCATATGTGGTTAGATGGTGGACACACCGTACCACACTTGATTATGCCTCCGCCACGTTGGGCCGGACCTCTGATGTTCGAGTGAGGATAATCTTGTGTATATAGGAAGTGGCTATGATGTTGAACGCTGCGGTGTTCGCTGAGCGGTTTCGAGTTGAGCTGGAGTTTGTAATAGTTATTCAGACTTTTAGAACTTGATTGTTTCCTAAGCCACGTTGGGCTGAGGCGCATGATGTCTCGAGGGGATACTTAAGTATTAAACTATTTTGTGTTAACATATTCACCAACATGCGTTGCTAACATATTTTATATATGTTTTTAGGTAACCAAGATTAGATGTTTGGAGTTGATGATAGCCGTTAGACGATCTGATGGCTTAGTGACAGTTTTATTATTAAAATAATGTAAATTATGGTTTTTATATATCAAACACTTTTGTATCAAACATCGGGTGTTTAATTCCCGAATTTTGTGATATATTAATATTTTAATTAAAACTTTCGCTTTACAACCTTAAACTCTGATATATTTACACAGCATGTACCAACTATTGGTTACACTCCTTGGCCTTAAGTTGGGGTGTGACACGCCACGCGGGTAGGGGGCTAGAACGGGTCAGATTTTGGGCCCAACTCACTATATAAAACCCTTAACACGAAAATCCCTACGAACCAAAGCTAAATTTGGAGTCTATTGGAGATTAGGATTGCAATATTTGGCGGTTTTGAAGTCAAGGAATCATCCGGTGAAGCGCTACTTGATCAAGATTAAAGACTACGAGTTTTATCGCCTTTAATCTTTCGATTTCACTGTTTTCACCATGTTTTTCTTTATCATTATTTTGTTCAATTTTAAGATGTTAGGCTAAACATTATAGACTGTCTAGGTTTATGATGAACCTTTCTTAATGTTAGATTTTGATTGGGATATGCTTTTTCTTATGGTTTTATGAATAAGTAGACAGTTTGATTTTATTTAATTGATGCATGTGTGTGCTTAGTTTTGATTGATGAGTTTTATTATTCCACGTCATCCTTAGTGATTGTCTATCATATAATAGGATTTTTTTAGGCTATTTACGGTGTGTTCTTGACTAGTTTATGATTGATTCGTAATAAGATCATAGGAATAATATTATTAGTCAAACGAATAAAAGTGTGCTGCTAACCTAGAAAGTTGTAAGGTGATAGGCTATTGTTAGATCTTTGTTGATTAAGATTGCTAGATTTAGTTATTCGTAAGGAGTCCATGTAGGTTTGATTGGTTAACATTGTCTAACGAGTCAATTGAGTTTATTAAATTACTTTTGATTTCCGCGCTGTAAGGTAGGTTATCATTACAAAGGTAATCGTTCATAATTAATTAAATAACCATAAGGTAATTAAATATATAAATTGGTGTGTCATAAAACTTATAAGAAACCCATATATGTCTTCTTGAGAAGGGTCAGGGGCCATGTTCGAGTTTTCTTTTGAGTGTTTGTTTTACGATCCCAGTTTCATAACAAGTATTTTCCACTTAATTGATAACTGCAACTTAGGGGATTCAAGCCTAGGTGGTTTTCTTTATCTTCTAAATAAGTCAAACTAAAGTTTCTTGTGTTTTTTTAATTAGTTATTTTTATTAGTTTAATAATAATTAATTTAAAAATCCCCATTAAAAAATATAAAAATAAATAGTCGTGTTGGTTTGTTGAGTCTAATTAGTTAATTTAAGTAATTTAAAGATTCTCGTGGGCTCGATATCCGGACTTACTTAGCTTTACTAGAGTCGATTAGTTCATTTGTCGGTTAGTAGTATTGGTTAAGTTTAAGAGTCTAAAATTTATTACTTAGTGTCTAGATTAGCGTGTTTTTATATAACTACTTTTAGCACATCAAGTTTTTGGCGCCGTTGCCGGAAATTCTTGGCGATTGCGTTATTAGCTTCAATTAGATTGCTTGCTATATATGTGCTATTTTCTTTATTTATTTTGTTTGAGTCGTAGGAGTCTAATTTAAGTTTTAGTTTAGTTTTGTTTTATTTTTAGATTTTGAATCTACTCACTTGGTCTTTTGCGTTTTTCAGGTATATGCCATATCTTCGTTCGCAAGGACCACCATTGGATAATCTTGGACCTTCTCTATTGAAGTCTGAGGCTATTACATCACCTCAAAGTTCACCACCGTTAAGTCCGAGAAGTTTACCAGACGTTCAAATGGCTAAGAACAACTGAACTGTTTCCGAGCACGCTTTCGATGGTTTCACCTGAAACCATTCGTCCATCATCATTCCCGAGATCGATAACCCGAATTCATGGCATATTCCATCATACGTCATGAATGCTCTCACCCAAACTAACTAATTTCATGGGCGTGAAGACGAAGATGTGCCGATACACATTAACCGGCTCAAGCGTGTTCTGAAGACATTAATTTACAAGGTGCTACTAAAGCTGCTATATTCTTACATTTGTTTCCTTTTTCACTTGTAGGACGAGCAACCACTTGGCTAGATTCTCAACCAGCAGGAACATTCACTACTTGGGAGGCTCTTCGTTGAGCATTTATCAAGAAGTATTTCCCGTCTGCTAAAGCATCTCACCTTCGTGATCAAACCCACTCCTTTCACATGGAGCCGGATGAACTTTATTGTCAAGCTTGGGAGCGTTTTCGGAATTTGTTCTTTCGTTGTTCACAGAATGGTCTTACACCATGGGCTCTTGTCGAAAAGTTTTACAACAGGCTGAATTATGAAACTCAAACTCGTTTTGTCACTGCTGCGAGAGGGGGGGGGGGGATGTAATATGATGGATATGATGAATGCCACAGACTGCAATGAGATTTTTGAAAGTTTTGCCCAATTAGAATATGCAAAAAGGCCACGTCGTGTGAATTACTCTTCTGTAACTATTACACCCTCATCTTATCAAGGCGTGCACCAGGTTAATCTGGACACTAGTGTGGTTGCTGCTTTGGAAATTTTAACTAGAGAGGTGAAGGAACTCAAGGCCAAGGTTGATAAATGTGAGCTGTGCAGGGGTGGTCATGGTACTTTGGAGTTTCCGTTGATGAATCAAGAGGTAGATTTTGTTGCTGGTCAGAACAGGTTTCCAAACACTTATAACAACAACAACTCAGATTGGAACAACTACAAGAACTCGAATCAAAACAATTCAAACTGGTGTCCGTCTGGTGCACCATCTGGTTTCCAAGCTGCTTATAACCAGATGCAAGATCAGTATAATGTGGGTCAGAATGTTTAGAGTTCGAGTAATGGGCAGGTGTGAGTACTACGAAATATTTGAGTGGTGGAATGGGAAGACTAGAGGAGATGATGAAACAGATACCTGTTAGAGATCAGGCCACGCAGAAAACGTTAACCTATCATGATTTGCTTTTGAGGAATCATCAGTCTACAATTCTTGATATTCAAAGGTCCGTTGGTGATATTGCTCGTCGTTTAGAGAGGCATCCAAGTCAATTTTCAGGTGCTCCTCAAACTAATTCGGCTGCTTAACTAAAAGTCATCTCCGCTTGTAGTGGTAGGGTGTTTGGTCTGGAGAGAGTTAATAGAGAGGTTTAGAAAGATGGGGAATATGAGTTGGAAGCTGAGGAGATAAAGATGGATGTGCCTGGGAGGGTACAACCTAAACCAGGTCCAACATGTTTCGCACCAACCAGTGAGCCTGCAGTTAAAGGGGGTGTAGAGAAGAAACCGAGAGAGGTTAGGCCATCACCGCTTATTGATCATGCGCGTGTCTCGTTTTCCGCTCGCATGAAGCATCAAAAGTATAAGAGGGAGTACGAGCAGTCTCTTGATATGTTCAGCTAGTTGAAGATTAATCTCCCGTTCATTGAAGCTCTCCAGCATGGGCCTAAATATGCCAAGTTTTTGAAAATCTTCTTAAACGAAAGGATAGGTTGGAGGAGCTTTCGATTGTTCCACTGAACGGAGAGTGTTCTGCGGTATTTCTTAATAGGTTACCCGAAAAATTACCTGACCCCGGCGTTTTCACCATTCCATGTCTTTTCGGAAGGGACACGACGTGTCAAGCATTAGCAGATCTAGGAGCTAGCATAAACCTCATGTCGAATTCGTTACATGAAAAGCTAGGCCTAGAGAGCTCACCCCTACACGTATGTAACATTCGCTAATTTTCAAAACCGAAAATCCGATCCGTTTTAAATTTTCGGTTTTGTTTCTATTTAAATTTATATATTTTTATAATATTATTAATTAATCTCAATTTTTGTTAATGTATTTTATGTGATCATTTCTATGCAATTATACTTTTCACCACCCTTATAGTATTACATACTCATTTAAAACATTCATAATCAAGATTAAATATTTATGTACATGTCTCATTCAATTTACTAGAATTATTATTTAACTGCTGCTGCTGCTGCTACCACCACCACCACCGCCACCACCGCCACCACCGCCACGACCGCCACGACCGCCGCCACCGCCGCCGCCACCGCCACCGCCACCGCCACTACGACCACTACGACCACTACGACCACTACGACCACCACTACTACCACTACTACCACTCCACTACTACCACTACTACCACTACTACCACTACTACGCCTACTACTACTGCTCCTACTACTGCTACTACTACTGCTCCTACCACTGCTACTACCACACTATGACTACCACTACCACTACCACTACCACTACCACTACCACTACCACTACCACTACCACTACCACTACCACTACCACTACCACTACCACTACTACTACTACTACTACTACTACTACTACTACCACTACTACTAATTCATAATCAAGATCAAATATTTATGTACATGTCTCATTCAATTTACTAGAATTATTATTTAACTGCTGCTGCTGCTGCTACTACTACCACCACCACCACCACCACCACCACCACCACTTAATTGCTAAGGATATGAGTGTATGATTATATGAACTGTTTGACTGCCAAACTGTTTAGGAGTAGAACCAGCACAAATAGATTCATAAAGGGAAGTGTATAGGAAACGGAAAGTAACGTGATAAACTAATCATAGATGGCCACTATTATTACCTGTTAGCCTTACTATCATTGTACTAAATTGTTCCTTGAGTGATGATGTTTGTGTTTCCTTATAGAATACGAATGGCGGAAGCACGGAAGGATATTGACCGAGGAGGTCGTGTCAGACGTCCCGGTAGGCCGTGTATTAGCCCGATACCTTTTGAAGAACCCGTCACTAACACAAAGGAAGAAGGAAGTGCAGTTGGGAGAAACTCGAGCAAAAATGAAGGGTATCAATTTGACCCCGTTGTTCAAGCCGCCATTGCTTAAGCTGTAGCTGCTGCAGTGGATCCTGCTATTATTGCTCAAGCCGTGGCTGCTGTTGTGAAGAATCTACATCGTAAAAAGTCTACTGAAAGCCATGCGAGGACTGCTGAAAGGGCATGGGAAGAAGGAAGTGCAACTGGGCGAAACCCGAGCAAAAATGAAGGGTACCAACTGGGCGAAACCCGAGCAAAAAAGGAAAGAAGGAAGTGCAGCTGGGCGAAACCCAAGAAAAAAATGAAGGGTATCAACTTGACCCCGTTGTTCAAGCCGCCATTGCTTATGCTATAGCTGCTACAGTGGATCCTGCTATTATTGCTCAAGTCGTGGCTGCTGTAGTGAAGAATCTACATCCTGAAAAGTCTACTAAAAGCCATGCGAGGACTGCTGAAAGGGCATGGGATGTTGGTAAGAAAGATGATGACGAGGAAGGTGACTCGAGTGAGGTTCGATCTGTGAAGGTTGATGAGAGGAAGCGAGGACGTGGTGGGTGTAACTATAAGTCTTTCAAAGGTTGTGACCCACCGAAGCTGACTGGTTTAGGTGATGCAATTGCTACTCTTCAGTGGATAACTGCCATGGATAAGATTATCCGAACTAGCGAATGCCGTCCTAACCAAGCAGTAGGTTATGCTACTCAGTCGTTTGGAGAGGAGGCCACGTACTGGTGGGACACAGTTGAGTAGAGGAAGACACGAGAAGAGAGGGATGACCTGAAGGGGTTGGTGATGAAGCGATTTTGTGCTGATGCTGAGGTTGAAAGGCTTGAGATGAAGTTTCTAAACTTACAGGTGAGAAAGATGACACACCGTGAGTACACCACTAAGTTCAACTGCATGTCTATACTGGTGCATAACATGGTGAATACTGAATCTAAAAGGATCAAGTGTTACATAAGAGGACAACTACATAACGTGGTTTACGATGATCTGGTTGTGGATGAAGTGATGGTAGAAGAGAAGAAGGAGAAGAAATGGGTTGCTAATGTCAAACGATATGGTACTCAGTTGTGGAACCCCAGAGATAAGAAGCAGAGGGTGTGGGAGAAGAAGTCGTGTATGACTTGTGGTAAGATGCACCATGGCGAGTGAAAGTGGGGAGCTGGAACTGATGTTTGTCACAAGTGTGGATGAGCTCATGGTGGAGAGTGTAGAGTCCTATCGAATGCTTGTTATAAGTGTGGGAAGGTGGGTCATTATGCCTATGAATGTAGTGCAAAGCCCGCATGCTACAAATGTGGTAAGACGGGCCATAAGGCGAGAGAATGCACTAATGGAGAAGTTGGAGGAAGTGGAAAGAAGGATGGTGAACAAGCTAGGCTAAGGACTAGAGCCTACATGCTGACTCAGGGTTAGGCTAAGAAAATCCCTGACGTTGTGACATGTATGTTTCTAGTAAACGGAATTTTCGCTTATGTGTTGTTTGATTCAGGAGCAAATAGAAGTTTTGTAGCTATGACATTTAATAAGATAGCTAAAATGAGATGCTTTCGTGTGCCTGAAACTTTTAAAGTAGTGTTGTTTGATTTGGGAGCAAATAGAAGTTTTGTAGCTACGACATTTAGTAAGCTAGCTAAAATGAGATCTTTTCGTGTGCCTGAAACTTTTAAAGTCGAAACAGCTAGTGAAATTTCAGTTAAGATTATGAGAATGGTTAAGGATTGTAAGATAGAGTTAGAGGGACGTGAGTTCCCTGTTACTCTATATGTTATTGTTAGTACACGGTTTTGCGTCTCGAGTCTTTGTATTTATCGTTTTGTATTTATCATTTATTAATGTAAAAGTTATTTATATTAAGTTAAGTTAGTTCGTTAGAAGAACAGTCTAGTTCGTTAAGGATGTTTAACGAACTAGACCTTAAGTTAAGTTTCCTCCTGATTCGTTAAGGATGTTTAACGAATCCGGGGGTGGTTCGTTATTTAATGTATTGTAACGAATTGGAAGGCTAGTTCGTTACGAAATGTGTAATGAACTAGATTCCATCATCTATTTATATAGGGTTCCTCCTCTGTTAATATGAAGTTTTGGAGTTAATATATTGAATTGCTGTCACTCTCGATCAAAACTTCACATCCTTAATCTATTACTTATAATATATACACACCTAATATAACTAATACTAATATATACATAACATATAACGTTAAGAGTAATCATGAACTTGATCCGTTAATTGTTTATTAAGATTTAGATCTAAAATTCCCAGGCTTTCACAAGTGGTATCAGAGCTTTCGGGGATCCGATTGCTCTTGAATTGTATGTTAATTCGTTAATTTGAGGACTGATTGTTGAAAGATTGAACTATATCATACGCCAATGGATGATCGGGATGATCTCCAAGAGTTGCTCACTTTGAGGGGGTGATCTGATATGAGAGGCTACAAGTTGATGGTTTGCTGAAAAGATTTAAAGATAGTCTGTTTGCACAAGCCTGAAAATCATCAGTCAAGGGGGTGTCTATTAGTGCACGGTTTTGTGACTGGTGATTTGCAGTTAAAGTATTCGATAGCTACGGAAAAGGGGGTGTCTGTTAGTGCACGGTTTTGATGTCCGTAGCTATCGAATAAGTTACCGATAGTCTAGCTTGTTTATTTATTGTAAAACTAGACTAGTTCGTTAAGGTATGAGCCCATTCATTATGGAGGCATAATGAATGAGGGCTAGTTCGTTAAGTTATTACCCATTCGTTATGGAAGCATAATGAATGGTGTCTAAGATATAACGAATTAGACTTAACTTAACGAACTAGAGCATATAGCCTATATATATGTTGCTCATGCTCATAATTTAGGTGTACATACATAGAGAGAGATCTAAGTTATAGTAATTATGCTCTCCATAAGTTATTCCACACCATAATGTATCCTTCCATATTTATGAATAAACTATGTATTTAACGTCTAGATCTCGTGTGTTCGTATTGTATAATTTATGTATCGACGCGGCTAGATCCATGGTAGGTTCACACAAGTGGTTATCTGTTAGTGCACGGTTTTGGTGTCCGTAGCAATCGAATAAGTTATCGATAGTCTAGGTTGTTTATTTATTGTAAAACTAGACTAGTTCGTTAAGGTATGAGCCCATTCGTTATAGAGGCATAACGAATGAGGGCTAGTTCGTTAGGTTATTACCCATTCGTTATGGAAGCATAACTAATAGTGTCTAACTCGTTACTAAGATATAACGAATTAGACCTAACTTAACGAACTAGAGCATATGGCCTATATATATGTTGCTCATGCTCATAATTTAGGTGTACATACATAGAGAGAGATCTAAGTTATAGTAATTATGCTCTCTATAAGTTATTCCACACTATAATGTATCCTTCCATATTTATGAATAAACTATGTATTTAACCTTTATATCTCGTGTGTTCATATTGTATAATTGATGTATCGACGCGGCTAGATTCATGGTAGGCTTTCACAAGTGGTATCAGAGCTTTCGGGGATTCGATTGCTCTAGAATTGTCTGTTAATTCGTTAATGTGAGGACTGATTAGTATAATTTTGGTATTATTTTGTTTTTGGTTTGAGTTTGATCAAATTTAGGGTGAATTTGGTGAAATATGGATTGAGTTTGGTTGATTTATGGTTCGTTAAGGTATTGGGAAGGATTGGTGGTTTGAGATTGTGAATTGGATTGGGTTTGTATTGTTTTGGTTTGGATCTAAATTTTGGCCGAAACAAGGTTTTGTTTTTGGTTAAATTGGATTCGAGTTAAGGTAAATTGGTTTACGGGATGGTTTGATCTGGATTCGTGTTAAGTTTCCGAGTAATTTGATAGGTTATTTGGGCGATTTGGTAAATATTGGACGTATATTACGGATTTGGGATTTGGTTTGGTGTTCTTAGTTTTTCTAGAAATCTGGAAAATGGTGATGAAGATTTGAAGATCTTCATATTTGAAGATCTTCATCACCTGTTGAAGACTCTTCTTCGTTAAACTAATTCATTAAAGTGATTCGTTAATTTTAATCAATTCGTTACTTAGTTCGTTGTCTTTCTGATTCGTGTTCTCCAATTCGTGAGACACGTGTCTGGTTCGTTAACCTCAAATGTAACAAACTTTTGCCACGTGGCAATAGTTGTCAGAGTTTGTTATAACCGTTTGAAGATCTTCATCACCTGTTGAAGACTCTTCTTTGTTAAACTAATTCATTAAAGTGATTCGTTAATTTTAATCAATTCGTTACTTAGTTCGTTGTCTTTCTGATTCGTGTTCTCCAATTCGTGAGACACGTGTCTGGTTCGTTAACCTCAAATGTAACAAACTTTTGCCACGTGGCAATAGTTGTCAGAGTTTGTTATAACTGTTATAACAAACTGATTCGCTATAGTTGATTCGTTATCAATTGTAGCAAGTTCGTTATCTTAATTCGTTACTTTGAATCAGAGATTCGTTATCTGATTCGTTAAGTTGACATTGTGATTCGCTAAGATTTCACTTAGTGATTCGTTACTTGATTCGTTAAGTAAACTTAGTGATTCGCTACCTTGATTCGTTACTTTGAATTTGGTTTAGTTAACCTGATTCGTTAATCTAATTCGTCAAACTGATTCGTCAATTTGACTTGATTCTTTGACTCAGTTCTTGTGACACTGTTCCAGATTCGTTACACAAACAATTTTTAATTCGTGATAACAGATTCGTTAAACACTATTCACAATTCGTTAACCTTACTGTTCCTAGTTCGTTTAAGATATTTTCAAATTCAACCCTTGAAGGTTGATTGTCTTATTACTTATCAAAATGGCTGGTATGTATGCATTAGCTTCCCAAAATATGCTTATGCAGCAAATGTTACAACTGGACACCGAGATCGGTTCACATTCAAAGTGTCCTCATTTAATGAAATTTAGTGACTTCGCTAAGTGGGAATCTCGTTTCCGTGCTCATCTAGGATCGGTTCACCCTGACTGTTCGTATTGCTTGGATGAAGTGGACACCAGATCGGTTCACATTCAAAGTGTCCTCATTTAATGAAATTTAGTGACTTCGCTAAGTGGGAACCTCGTTTCCGTGCTCATCTAGGATCGGTTCACCCTGACTGTTCATATTGCTTGGATGAAGTGTATAACGTTCCAATGATTGGAGATGAAACAATTGGCTTCACACCTAAAGCCATCTCACAATACTCTTAGGAAGAAAAGAAAGCATTTGAAATTGAAACGAAAGCATACTCAACTCTTACAATGGCGTTACCTGAAAACATCTTTCACCAAGTTGGTAACATCAAGATTTGTGCGTCATTGTTTCAACATGTTCGTATGAGGAGTATGGGTAACGCTGGTGAAAGAAAGAAGGTAATGTTAAAGTTTCAATTTAGAAACTTTAATTTACTTAAAGGTGAGACTTTCGAAGAGATGACAACACGGTTTAACCATCTGATAGCCAAAATGGACAAGTTGAAGTTGGAACCTACTGAGATTGATAAGATTGATACACTCAAGAGTGCATTACCAAGTTCTTATTCCACTTTCTTAATGGTATTGAAAGAAAATAACTACTTCAGTAATGAAGATCTGACTGCAACTGAGTTCATACAGAAAATCGAAGCTCGTGAATATGACCTTAGATGTCATAAATCTTCCAAGGATAGCCAAGATCCGGCTTTTTATGGTAGGAGTATGCCATTGAGTTCAACAATCTCTCCAATCACCGCACTTCTTACCCAAAATGCAAGTGATAATGCTACAACTATCTATAGTGATCCACGAGCATGTTTATACACTACTAGAAGTTCTGGGTCACCTGATGCTTCTAGTTCTTTTGGTGGATTTGGAAATTCATCCACTGCAAATCCATTCTCACCTCCACCTAATGTAAACATAAAGGAGGCGGAACCAAACTTTTCCTTCTTATCTGCCTTCATGACCTCATATGAGAATCTGGTGAGTAGTAAGATTGCAACGAGTGATTTGACTGATGAGGACTACGATCAAATTGATCCTGATGAGTTAGAGCTCATGGATTTGAAATGGAACATGGCGATGATTGTCCGAAAGGTTAAAAGGTTTATGCAAAGAACTGGCAAAGATCTTCCTGCTTTAAACAAGAAGGTTGGGTAAATGTTATAACTGCCAAGAGTTTGGACATTTTACAAAGGAGTGTGATAAACCGAAAAAGGAGTATACTGGTCCAAGAAATCAAGATCGAAATTCATCGAGTAAAAGTGAGAAATGATGCTGTTAAGACTACTGGAACCACATCATCTTCTTCTGGGTCACAAGCTATGCTGACCAACTTGGATGGAACTGATTAGTCTCAAAGATAGTTGTACAACGATAATCAAGCTAATCTAGCCATGTTTGGGTTAACTAAAAATTTTCAAGATTCAAGTGGAGTGAGCTGTCTTCTGACAATGATACTGAATCAGATTCTGATGATTCATGTGAAAAACTTCTGACAACTTTTGCTTGCATGGCTAAAATCAATGAGGTTAGTAATTTTGGTCCTATCTCTGTTAATGTGTCTGCTAATGTATCTTGTGTTGAATGTGAGAAAAACAAGCTAAGTTAGAGTCTTTGAAAACTCATAATGATTCTTTAGTTAGAGAAATTGCTTCACTTAAGGATACTTATAGACAATCTTTGGAATCTCAAATGAGATCTAGGGAGAAAATTTAGGCTTTGTCTATAAGTAATCATGATCTTAAGGCTGAGTTATCTGTCAAAATGACAATCAATGATAAAAAATTTCAAGAAATCTTGAAACATCGATCTAAGATAACCGAGCTTGAAAATGAAGTTCTTGAGTTGAAAAATAAGTTGAGCAAGTTTAGAAACTCATCATTTTTGTTAAATGAGATAATTGAAGTATCTGGTAAGCAAAAAGATTCTAAAAGGGGTATTGGTTATGTTGAAGTTCCACCACCATTTCACAATGATTATACGGCAAATCCTTTTGTCCTAAAAGAAGAAGAGGTGACTGTGAATGAACCGATTGTTGCTGAAGAACCTAAACCAATTAAAATTAAATATGATAATGTTAAAGCCCAACAAACAACTCAAAAACATCATGTCGAAAGCAATAAAGTATTTGTAGAAAATGTTGAGAAGGTGATCATTGAGGATGTGTTTGAACCTGAAGTGATACACAAGAACCAGAACATTCCAAGTTCTAATCACACTTTATGTGAACCTCATGAATTTGAGGAGGCTGTGTATGGTTCATACACAACTCAAGTGAAAAAGGAAGAACAAATTAAGGTTAAACCAACGAAGGCTAAGAAATCAGAAAAACCCAAAATTTCTGAAGAGGATTTGATGAGTTATATCAATCCTACTGTTTCCAAGCCGTCAACTGGTCCTGTGTTTAAGTTGAAAGGAATAGACACAATGTTCACTGAGAAAGACATTCCGATTAGCATTATCAAACCAGAATTGATCGAAAGTGTCTTTCACAATGAAACTTCCAAGATACAAGATCTTGAACGTCAGTATGTTCGTGCCAAAACATCAAACACATTAGACCCATTGATTAAAGCTAAGCAATTGTTAAAAACTGCTAAAAAGGTTCATTTTGTGAAATCAACTGGAACTGACACATTGCAAAGTTTTTCCAACTGTTCTAATCTTGACTTCTATATGAAAAAGAAGTCTGTGTTGTCTGATGGGTTGGCCAAGAATTTTACTAGAAATGTGAGCCATCAACCTTCGGTGGCATCATTTTTTACCAAATCTCAACATGATCGTGTTGACATGAGAAGTTGTTTTCTGTGTGGACTACAAGGTCATGTGGTGAGAAACTGTGGACAGAAGAAATCTCAGAATCTTCATCCATTTGTCAAGGACCAATCGAAACCGGGTCCTGTGATAAAGGAAATTCTGAAACGACCTTTGTTGTGTAATGATGATACTCACATCATGTTTTCAAACGTGAATCCACGGAAGGTGATTCATGTGAATGAAACATATGGTCAAGTAAAACCAAAGTTTGTTCCAACCGAGCCAATCTGCAAGAACGTGAACTCAAATGTCGTTCAAGCTGCCTATCAAAGACGAAAGTCTAAGAAGCCTGTAATTAATTCTCAAGTTGCTGAACAACAATTGGATTCTATTAAAGTCGATTCTTCTCATGAAACTCAAAAGGTTCCCAAGTCTGAGGCCTCGGCTGCCTTTTTAAACTAATTACTTTCATTTGTGTGTAGGGTACATCCAATATCGTGTCTGGTGAAAAATGGATAATGGACAACGGCTTTTCTCGGCATATTACTGGAAATCTCAACCTCTTAATAAATGTTAGATATATTCAAGGAGGTAATGTGGCTTTTGCTGGGAATTCTGGGGGTATGATTACACAAGAAGGTGAAGTTTCAAATGGGCATATCACGTTTGAGAAAGTCAACTATTGTGATAAAGTTGATCATAATTTATTTAGTGTGTCTCAAATCTGTGACCGGAAGTACACAACCATATTTACTGATAAAGAATGTCTGATTTTGAAACCGGGATACGTCATTCCCGAGGACATGGTTGTCATGCGATACTCTCGATCAAATGATATTTTGTCTTGAATATATATACTAAGGCGTCAACTTCTGTGGAAACGTGTTTTGTTTCTTAAGCAACTGAAAAAGGCTCTATTCAATGGCATCGTAGGATGGGTCATATTCATGTAAGGAGGATGAATTATTTAATGGCAAATGGCTTGGTCGAAGGTGTTTCTTAGAAAAATTTTAAATTATCCAACCACTGTGTTGCTTGCAAGAAAGGCAAATAGAAGAAAAAGTCACATCCTGCTAAGTTATTGAATTCCATTGATACTCCTCTAGAACAACTTCATATGGATCCTTTTGGGCCTGTGAATCGTGCTAGTATCGCTGGAGATTGGTATTATCTTGTGGTTACCGATGACTATTCAAGATACTCATGGGTTTTATTTATGAGTTCAAAAGATCAAACGCCTGCTCTGGTACAAAATTTAATCACTAAGATTGAATCACTATACAAGCAAAAAGTGAGGAGAATTCGAAATGATAATGGTACTGAATTTAAAAACACTGTATTGGATTTCTTTTGCGTTTAAAAAGGAATTCACCGAGAATATAGTGCCCCTTATGTACCACAACAGAACGGTGTTGCTGAAAGGAAAAACATAACTTTGATTGAAGCAGCTAGAACTATGCTAGCCGATTCTAAGCTTCCTGTCCAATTTTGGAACGAGGCTGTGAATACTGCTTGTTATACGCTTAATCGGGTTCTAACTGTTAAGAGAGTCCAAAAGACGAGTTATGAGCTTTTGAACAAACGGAAACCTAACTTAAAGTACTTGGAACCATTTGGGTGTCCCTGTACGATGTTGAAAAGAGATGTGGGTAAATTTGAGGAAAAGGCTATTGAGGGTTATTTGTTAGGATACACATCTCCGAAGAAAAGGGTATTTAACGTTACTTCTGGTTGTGTGGAGGAATGGTACCGTGTGGATTGTCAAAAGTACACCACACCTCCTCAAGGAAAAGGTCCTGACTGGATGTTTGATTATGATGGTTTATTTAACTCGTTTACTCCATAAACTGAGAAACCAGATGAAGACCTGGTTCGTGCATATTTTGAAGATCAATTGATAATTCTGAGGTTTTCAACTTCTAATGATGTTGAAGCTCCAACTGTTGCTCCAACTGAAGATCCACGTGATGATCCCCCAGCTTCTTCTGATAATGTTTCTATTTCTTTAGATGATACTCAAGTTGTTCAAGTTATTGAACGTGATGTTGCTGATGCAGTTAAAAGTGATGATTCATATCATCTGGGAGAACATTACACTAATTTATTCGACAATGTTGTTGTTCCTGAGAATCCCACTCTTAGGATTCATAATTATCATCCAAAGGAAAACATCATTGGGGAACTTGATGTGGGAGTACAAACGTGCCATCAAGTTTCCTCTTCAAGTGAAAATAATATATTGTGTTCTTATGCGGATTTACATTCATCTGGAATTGTAAATCTTGCCAAATACACTTGCTTTCTATCCCAAGTTGAGCCGATAAGCACTCGTAAGGCACTTGAAGATCCTTCTTGGGTAGAGGCAATGCAAGAGGAATTGCAGCAATTTAATAGACTGGGTGTTTGGGATCTTATCGATAAACCGGCTAGAGTCAAGAAGCCTATTCCGACTAAGTGGGTATTTAAATGTAAGAAGGACGATCGTGGTGTGATCGTGAGAAACAAAGCACGGCTATTGGTGCAAGGTTTCCATCAGCAAGAGGGTATAGACTACACCGAGGTATATGCACCGGTTGCAACATTGGAAGCTATACGAATCTTTCTGGCTTATGCGGCTTACAAGAATATCAAAGTCTATCAAATGGATGTGAAAAGTGCTTTTGTCAATGGTAAATTACATGAGGAAGTGTTTGTTTTACAGCCTCCTGTTTTGAAGATCCTGATTATCCGGACCGAGTTTACCGCTTAAACAAGGCCCTGTATGGTATGGCACGCTTGCCGACCATCTGACTGATAACGGCTTCAAAGGAGGGACTGTTGACTGCACATTATTTTATAAGAATATTGGTGATAATCTTCTCCTCGTTCAGATATATGTCAACGACATTATCTTTGAGTCAAAAAACTACAAGTTATGTAAGTAATTCGAGAAGTCTATGCAAACAAAGTTCGAGATGAGCTCGATGAGAGAGATGAACTTCTTTCTAGGGTTGCAAGTTCACCAGTCTGCAAAAGGATTCTTTATTCACCAGACTAAGTATGTGAACGATGTCTTGAGCCGATTCAAGATATCTGCCGGATAAATCCATCAACTCCTCTCCCCGTGGGTCACAATTTATCACCGGATGAATTGGAGGACACCGTCGATCCTACCCTCTATCGTGCTATTATTAGATCTTTGATGTATCTTACTGCTTCTTGACCTGACATTATGTTTGCAGTTTGTTTATGTGCTAGGTACCAAGCTAGTCCCCGAGTGACTCACCTGGAAGCAGTCAAGCGCATATTTCAATATCCGAGGGGCAATCCAGACATCGGGTTATGGTACCCCAAGGACGATAACTTTGAACTTACCGCATTTTCTGACTCAGACTACGGAGGGTGCAAGATTAACTTCAAATCGACTACGGCAGGGTGTCAATTCTTAAGAACTGGCTTGTTTCATGGCAGTGTAAGAAGCAGACGACGGTCTCTACTTCAACCGCTGAGGCAGAATATGTTGCAGCCTCGAGTTGCTGTTCCCAGGTTTTTTGGATTCAACAACATCTACGCGACTACAGTTTGAAGTTTCTTACTACTCCAATTTTAATTGATAACTCTGCTGCCATTAGCATCACCAAAAATCCCGTACAACATTCTAAAACGAAACATATCGAAATTCGATATCATTTCATAAGGGATTTTTTTGAAAAGAAATTGATTGACCTTGAGAAAGTACATACCGATTTTTAAAAAGCCGATCTATTTAGTAAAGCCTTTGACAAAACTAGATTTAAATTTTTGCATGGTTTAAATGGATTGAAGACATTTGCTGATATCCTGAAACAAAGATAACTATGTTTATTTTCGTTTTAATTTTTCTTCTAAATTTTATTTTGGTTTTGGATTTTAGGGGGTGAAAAATAGAAAATACAAAAATATTGTGCTTTCAGTTTGTATAGATAAAACCCAAAAACATTGAAAATATTGAAAAATAAAAAATATTATGTTTTCTTTTTTTTTAATGTCTTTAAAAGATTTTGAAAATCCAAAAACAGTTTCAAATCTTGAAAAACCAAAAAGATTGTGTTTTCAGTTTGTATAAAAAAATCCGAAAATCCAAAAAGATGATGAAGTTTTTATGTTTATAAGAAAATTGAAAAAGACAAAAATATTGTGTTTTTTGTATGTAAAGAGAAAAACCAAAAAGACTTTTGCATACGTTCGCTGAAAAGTATGTCAATTACTCATATTTGAAGGACATATACCTGTATATGTTTGGTCCTGAGATTTACTCGTAAATGTTCAGGATAGCCATTAACCTGACAATGGAAAGTAGTTCGGGCGTTTGTTAAGCGTTTTACTTTATTTTCTCGCTTAAAATTATGTTGGTTATTTAAGTTTGTGGAGCATGCTTGCATGTCTTGGTTCTATTATTCACTTGTGAATTGATAGAATAGCCATTAATTTATAGACTGAATGTAACTGGGGTGATTAAATTCATTGTGTTTTATGCTCCTCAAAATTTTGAGATTTTGAAGCAAAAAGAGAAAATGATAGTACATTGATCATTTGACCCCATATCCAACAAGAAAGCTTAAAAGACTGAGTGCTTAATTGCATTGGTACGTCTTAAACAAGCTATTAGAGTAAAGTATGTGATATAAACTTATAGAAATGCCAAATTGAAAGAGGTGTTAGTCTCTAACAAAAATCTCGGTGAGGATGGCAGAAATGTAATAACCTGTCATACTCAAGCCTTATATCTGTTTGATCACCAAAAATAAAATAAACCAAATAACAAGCTTTGAGGTTCTGGACACTGTGAGTCTTTATGCGGATTAATCATCTGAGTATTCATTTGCATGAATACTTCATTCGCTTTTAGAGCAAACCCAAAGTCATTAAACTTGATCACTGCTATACATCGTACAATTTACATTACTGACTTGATCAAAATTCGCTGTTAGTTATACATTTGTTCCTCCCTTGCGCGCGTCTCAATACCATTAAGAAACGGACCCCAGGGGATACGGTGTATGTAAGCCGACAGATGGACTCGTGCATACTCACTCATTGGAAAAGGAAAATCAATGCATTGCTCATAAATTTCTATAAAATTCAAATTTTGATCAGCATTTAATGGTTTAAGTCAAGTTGGGGTGATACAGCAAAAATCAAATTAAGCTTGAACCAAGATTAGAGGCTGATAGTTTCTTATATTCTGAGCTCTTATTGAACCATTAACCATATCACAAAAATGCATGAAAGTTTGTTATAATATTTAAGTGGATAACAATATCAATGACCGACTTAACGTCAGTCATAATATCGCTGAAATATAAAACTGTGATGGAAAGGCAATTTGGTCAATATGATTCTCTGCTCAAACTCATCAAAAATCCAAAAATATGTACTGCTTTTTGAAAAATCATACAAAAACACAAAAATATTTTTCTGCTTTATGTTTTATTTTCGGATTATTTTCCTGTACTATATCTTTCTTCAAAAATTTAAAATACAAAAAATATTTTACTTTTTTATTTTACTTATTATTTAATTCGTTTTAAGTTAAGCGTTTTAAGCATGAAACATGTTAACGTATTTGATCATCGAGATACGAAATTTCGTTGATTAACTTATTTACAATAATTGTTATCAATATTTAATTATTTTATTTAATTTAATTGATTTGATTTAATTGATTTAATTTGATTTAATTGATTTAATTATTTAATTTAAAATTACATTTAGGTCATTCTTAACGAATTGCATTCTAATCGTTAACTTAATTCACTTTCGCACTCTGTAACGAATGACATCTAATTCATTAAACATAACTTAACGAATTACATACGAGTTAAAGCTAGTTCGTTATTGTTTCATCTTAAACTTTAACGAATCAACACTATTTCGTTATGCCACGTGTACAATTATGATAACGAATCAACTGATTCGTTAGTTAAAATTTAAACGAATCTGATGACTCAGCACATTGGAGGTTGTGCCCTGTCAGACTATATAGGGATTAGTGAAGGCGGTTCGTCTTCACTATTCACTTTCTTCATCTCATTCCTACTGTTACTCTGGCCAAATTTTTCATAAATTTTCGATCATTGTTATATCGTGTTTTGGTTATATATTCTTCCTTTTAAGGTAAATACGATCAGAACGTGATGATTTACGTCATATTTGATAACTATTTGAAGGGTTAATTGTTTGTTTTTGTTATCAGGTTTTATGCATGTAATAAACCCTTAATTTAACCGATTTGTACCACAATTTGGTACATAAGATCAATACCATTACACTCGCGATGTGTTTCCGAGATCTTCGTGATCATTTGTTCGGCTATACAACGTTGATTATGATTGTATTGAATTTCAGATTGACGGTTTGAATTTTGATGTTCTTGGTGATTTTGACCTTGACCATATTAGTCAAATATTAAGCTTAAGGGCCATTCGTTATTGTGTAACGAACTGGAACTAATTCGTGTCCAATTCGTTATACAAATCACACAAATCTGGATAACGAATCATAATTTATAATGAATCGGATTTTTATTCGTTATTTATAACGAATAGACTATAATTCGTTAACTTTTGTTCATGATTCGTTAGACCTAATTTGTTCATTATATACTTGATAACGAAGTAGCTAATTTTCTATAACGAATCACTATTCGTTATAACGAATCTGAATTCTTAACGAATGACATTTTAAATTACTTTAATTTTAAAATTTTACTTTAAAATTAAGAGTTTATATATTAGTTAAATTTTATACTTTTAATTATATGGTATAACTGTTATTATTATTTATTGTCACTGATTCTCGGGTTTGTTTATATAGTGCAATGGCTGATAATATAGATCAAGATCCTCTCGTTGCTGATCAACAACAACAACAACAACAAAATCAGCCGTTGCTTCCGTACGACAAAAAGCATAACATTTGTGCTTTTGTCGATACGAACTTTGCTGGCGAGGAAGTTTTTGGAGATATGTTAGCGTTTATCAGACGCTCATGCCTTCATTTTGTAGTGACAGCAAGACCGACTGTTTATCTAAGCATAGTTCGTCAGTTTTGGAATACTACAAGATATGGTGAAGGTGATAACCATACTGAGGCTACGATCAACCGAACAACTATTATTGTTGATACCGATGTTATTCGACGAGTGCTTTGATTTGGAGATACTATTGATAATCCTTGTGAGTTTGACAAAGTATTGATCAGGGGTTTATTCGTCGTGTATTCTATGGTGGTGACCTTGAAGCTTCTATGTATAACAAGGCAGGATTATGTCCCAATTACAAGTATCTGTTGCATGTCTTAATCCATTGTCTAGGTGGACGTAAAGGTGGTTTCGACGAATGTCGGATTATGATTCAATCGGCATTTGTCGCTTTGGTATTAAACAAGCCATTCAACTTCTCTGAGCTGATTTTTTATCACCTTAAAGAACAGTGTCTTATGGTGAATCAACGCAAGAAGTTATTGATGGAACATTGGCAGATGATGTGCTAACACTTGAGCATATGACTGCTGATACAGTACGGATGATGAAGAGTTATAGGAAAGATACTCCACGGACCAAACGATTGATTGGTCATCTGGTGAATCCAGATTATGTATGTCCTGACAATGATAGCTGGATCCACTATGACTCGGATTCTGAGCGTGAGGAAGGACCTGGTGGGAACGATGATGATAATGATGATGGTAATGATGGTGGTAATGATTGAGATCCAGCTCAACAGCAAAGTGTTGAGGCTGAGGCAACTGTTATTGAAGCTGCTGAACGTAAAAGGAAAGGAAAAAAACTTGCCGGTGAAGGGTCCTCGAAACGTCGAGTGACTGCTGGAGCTGGTATTTCATTTGGAGACCAGCCTCCAAGGTCGTCTATTATTCAACGCTCGGTGGTGCCACTTACTACTTGCACCCCGGATCTCACGTTGACGACTACACTCACCTCTGATCCTAGGCTTGGTATGATTCCTCAATCTGTTCTATCTACTCTACCAAGACCTACGACTACTACTTCGGTGGTTTCTCCTACACCGATGATAATTCCTCCACCACTGTTTGATTTTTCATTTCTGAGGTTTAACTGACCTCAAGGTCCTGTTCAACCAATCTCTTCTTCGTTTCTTGCAATGTCTCATGATCAACAAATGAATTTGGTTTTGAGTTTACTCCATTTGTATGAAAGTCAAATGTCTGCTGACCGAATGACTCAAGAACGTATGATGGACAATCAATGTAGGATGATGGGGTATATATCCTTTTGCCAAAAAGAAACAAAGGAGCTTCGTGAGATTGTTCAGTCTCAGGGGGTGAAAATAAAAGAACAAGAGGATCAAGGCTAATAACGTGCAGTTGGTGATTCGAGAAAGCAGATAATTGTTCATCATGATTATACAGCTGCTAAACCCATTGAGATGATCAAGGCTAATACCGTTATCTTTGTTGATGGTATGGGGGTGGTTAGAAGTATTGTTAATGAAGATGAGATTGAAGTGGGACAGTTTGTTAAGAGGTCCCTAACACGAGATACTGCTAGGTCTGAATGATGATGAGTTAACCGTGTTAGAGGCTGAGAACGATGTGGAGGTCGAGAACGATGAAGAGATCTTAAATGATCCAACTATTCAGATGAATACAGGTTTATTTATGAAGATGAGGAGATGGAGATTGAGGATGTCACGGCTGAGGAATACCCTGATATGTTTCAACGAACAAATGTTGATCAGGGTGCTCCTATATTTACAGAAGAAAACTTAAAGCAGCCGAAGACCATCTGGATAAAGTATCAAAAGGCAAGAATGTTGTTGATACAAGATTTGATTCAAAGACTGATACGTCTGTTGAAGATATTCGAGGCTGGTTCGCTTGCAGAGATAAGAAAGCTCGTAAGATTATTGATGCATTCAGATACGTTGATCAAGAATTGAAAGTTGAAGCCATTGCACGTGCCAAAGCCAATTAGATGACTTCTTTCAAGGCCGTGTCTAAAGTTCTAGGTGATATTATTTCAAGGTTTTTTGATTATGAGTTAAAAAGTTTGTATTATCAAATGGGAGAACGACGTTCAGTATTACGAAAGGATGACTGACTTTCTCTCATTGCCAAGATGGGATGTACGTACTCTTGCATATCGTCCGTTTATTAATCTTGGTGGGGATCACCGAGCAAGTTGATTTCACCAACATCTGTTGTTCGAGGTAAACCACGGATTTAAATACTTTAAGTCGCAGATCCCAATCCGTAAGAGTATTGATGAGATCGATCCATGGATGGGTTGTATAAAGCTGATGTTTAAGGTAAAGCTTCCAAAGACAATGAAGCGTGTACCGGTCAAGACGTTGAATTAGCATATGCATTTATTTTTCAACCGCTGGTATTATGACAACCGAACTGGCGAGGCCGTTATTGTGTTGGGTAAAGGCTTAAAGACCGAGCTGATAAAGTTTATCGATCCGATGTGGCTCGTTAACTTGACAGAGACCGACAATGACGTGTTGTTCAAGAATAAGATATTAATAGAGCGTCGTGAAGACTATGACCGAGCAATGCAATTCCAACGCGTTGTTCATGTGTGTCATGAACATGGTATTCACAGCTGCAGAGACTGGCAGACCAAACGCTTCAAGTAATTTAAAGACAAAGTGCTCAAGACGAGGGGGTGTCTTTGTATTTATTGTTTTGTATTTATCGTTTATTAATGTAAAAGTTATTTATATTAAGTTAAGTTAGTTCGTTAGAAGAACATTCTAGTTCGTTAAGGATGTTTAACGAACTAGACCTTAAGTTAAGTTTCCTCCTAATTCGTTAAGGATGTTTAATGAATCAGGGGTGGTTCGTTATTTAATGTAATGTAACGAATTGGAAGGCTAGTTCGGTATGGAATGTGTAACGAACTAGAATCCATCGTCTATTTATAGAGGGTTCCTTCTTTGTTAATATGAAGTTTTGGAGTTAATATATTGAATTGTTGTCCATTTATACTCTCGATTAAATCTTCACATCCTTAATCTATTACTTATAATATATACACACCTAATACAACTAATACTAATATTTACATAATATATAATCGTTAAGAGTAATCATGAACTAGATCTGTTAATTGTTTATTAAGCTTTAGATCTAAGATCCTAGGCTTTCACAGTTATGACCTTATGAGGGTTCGATGTCGTTTTGGGGATGGACTGGTTATCTGAATTCGAAGCTCAGATAGTGTGTGAGAGTAGGATAATAATATTAAAATCTTTGGTTGGTAGTATAGTGACGGTCTATTGTGATAAAGATAGTTCAGGGTTTAATGTCATTTCAATGATAAAAGCGGAGGGATTGTTAAGGCGAGAGTGAAGTGCTTACCTGGCGTATGTTATCAAAGCTACGACCAAGACGAAAGAAGTGAAAGATGTTCCAGCTATGCGCGACTACCCAGAAGTGTTCCCTGAAGATCTTCCGGGGTTCCCACTGGAGCGATAGATAGAATTCAGATAGACTTACTACCAGGAGCCCAGTCTGTCGTGAAAGTACCTTACCGCTTGGCACCGTCCGAGATGAAAGAGTTGACGTCCCAAGTTCAAGGTCTCCTCGATAAAGGTTTCATAAGGCCGAGTGTTTCCCCGTGGGGCGCACCGGTGTTGTTTGTTAAGAAGAAGGATGGAAGCATGAGGATGTGCATAGACTATCGTGAGCTGAATAAGCTTACAGTGAAGAATAGGTATTCGTTGCCATAGATTGATGACTTGTTTGACCAACTTCAAGGTTCGAGTTGGTTTTCACGAATAGATCTTAGATTAGGCTACCATCAGCTGAAAGTAAAAGAGGCAGACATCCCTAAGACAGCGTTTCAGACACGGTATGGACACTACGAGTTCCTTGTGATGCCGTTTGGTCTAACGAATGCCCCAACAGCATTTATAGATATGATGAATAGGGTATGTCGGCCGATGTTGGACAAATCAGTTATCGTGCTCATTGACGATATATTGATTTATTCAAAGAGCGAGTCTGACTACGTGGAGCGTCTACGAGAAGTTTTGGAAGTTTTGAAGAAGGAGAAGTTGTATGCTAAGTTCTCGAAGTGCGCATTCTGGTTGCGTGAAGTGCAGCTTCTAGGTCACGTAATCAATCCAGAAAGGATTACTGTGGACCCAACAAAGATTGAGGCGATAACGAATTGGAAGACTCCGCAAAACCCGACTGATATGCTCAGCCTCTTAGGGTTGGCTGGTTATTATTAAAGATTCATCAAAGGTTTCTCCAAGATAGCCGCACCGTTGACTGGAATGACCCGAAAGAATGTAGTATTCAATTGGGGTAAACTTCCGGAGGAAGATTTTGAGGAACTAAAGAAAAGACTCACGCAAGCTCCGATCCTTACTCTACCACATGGTGATGAGGATTTGGTTGTTTGTACTGATGCATCGCATCGTGGGTTAGGTTGCGTGTTAATGCAACGAGGAAAGGCTATAGCTAAACCAGACAGTTGAAGGTTCATGAGAGTACCTACCCAATGCATTATCTGGAGCTAGCAGCTATAGTGCATGCTTTAAAGAAATAGATCCATTATCTGTATGTACTGGGTGTACTATCTACATGATCATAAGAGTTTAAAGTACTTCTTCGAGCAGAAAGAGTTGACATGAGGCAGAGAAGATGGTTAGAGTTGATAAAGGACTATGAATGTGGTATCAAATACTACCCGGGTAAGGCTAATGTGGTTGCCGACGCGCTAAGCCGGAAGAATGAAGAAGTTATTGCAACGGTGAAGTCGTACAAGTTGATTATTAACTCAGATCTCTTCGAAGAGGTCATCAAGGTGCAGTATGAGGTGCTTAGGGACGAAGGGCTAATGAAGATAGAGAGAATCTTCTGACAACAAGACGAGCTAATGGAAAACACTCATGGTGTGAAGACTAGGTTTGACTGTGTGTGGATTCCATGCCATGGAGATCTTAGAGATCGAATCTTAGATGAAGCTTACAAGTCAAGACACTCGATTCATCAGGGATCCACCAAGATGTATCAAGATCTAAAAGGGACTACTGGTGGCCGAATATGAAGAATGACATAGTAGATTACGTTAGTAAGTGCTTAACTTGCTGGAAAGTCTAAGCGGAACACCAGAAACCTTATGGGAAGATGCAGCCACTAGAGATACTGGAATGGAAATGGGAGCACATCACCAAGGATTTCATAACTAAGCCACCCCGTACAACTAAACATTATGATACCATCTGGGTGATTGTGGACCGTTTGACAAAAAGTGCTCACTTTCTGCCTATACGAAGGGCCATCTCGTCAGAAACGTTAGAAAATGTATTCATCAAAGAGGTTGTGGCTAAATATGGAGTGTCGTCGTCGATCATGTCTGATAGAGATACGCGATTCACCTCAAACTGGGGTTTTGGAAGAAATTCCATGAAGCCATGGGAACAAGGTTGAACATCAGTATGGCGTATCATCCTCAAACAGATGGGTAGTCCGAAAGAACTATCCAAACCCTTGAGGATATGCTACGTGCTTGTGTTTTGGATTTTGGAGGAAGTTGGGATGATCATATGCATCTGGAAGAGTTTTCCTATAACAACAGCTACCATTCAAGTATTGGTATGCCACCGTTCGAAATGTTTTATGGAATACGTTGCAGAACTCTCATATGCCGGGGAGAGATAGGTCAGGAAGAGATTAGAAGTTTAGAAGTTGTGCAAGAAACCTCTTCAAAGTTCAATCAAATCAAGGCAAGGATGAAGGCTACCCAAGACCGTCAGAAATCGTATGATGATAAGCGGCGACGACCAATTGAGTTTAACTTTAGCGACCGTGTGATGCTCAAGGTATCACCTTGGAACGGAATTATTCGTTTTAGAAAAAGAGGAAAGTTGAGTCCAAGGTACATTGGACCATTTAAGATTGTCGATCGGGTTGGTGAAGTAGTTTACAGGCTAGATTTGCCTGAGGAGTTAGAAGGAATTCATTCTACTTTTCCTGTTTCTCAGTTGATAAAATCTCTAGCTGATGACACGTCCCACGTTTCGTTAATAGACATCAAGGTCGATGGACAGTTGAATTACATCGAACAACCTATTGAGATAGTGACCTTAAGCAAATGCAACTTCGTCATAAAGTTATTCCGTAAGTGAAAGTAATATGGAAACATCGTAAGGGATCGGATGCTATTTGAAAAGTTGAAGAAGATATGCGCAAGTTTTACCCAGACCTGTTTAGGTAAGAGTTAGGTTTTGGGACGAAACCTCTTTTAAGGATGGTAGACTTGTAACATCCCGAATTTTGTAAGATTAATATTTAATATATTATTTATTTTATAATGGGAAAGTTTACTTGAGTTAGTAGAGAAATAATAAAATAATTAAGATGGAAGGTTAAGTAGACTAATTAAATGGAATTAAATATGGACTAAAAAGGAAAGATGGGACTAAGGTCCATGGGCTTAATGGAGTATAAATACCCCTTAAACCCTAATCCTTTCCATTTCCATCCATTCTACACCTTAGCCTACACCATCAAAAACACACACTTAAGCCAAACACTCCATACTCTACTATATTCAACGATCCGAGACCAACCGAAGTTAGTCGTGCACTGCTCAAGAAGGGCATAACCGTAAATTCAGAAAGGAATCACTTACAATGAGTTTCTAGCCCCATTTCCTTGTTATGTTTTAGGGGTTGTGTGCATACTCGATGTGATTAGCTAATACACTTACCTTAAGTGGTAAGTGTATGCCATATATGATTTATGTGATAGTTATTGAGGTTATGAATGAATGCTTGTCGGTACATGAACGATCTTCGGATATTGCACGTATCGCCAGGAAAGGTAATCGTTTTATAAAGTATGTATGAATGACATAGTAGGGTATGTATAATATTGTATGAATGATCATATAAAGAAATGGAGGTATGAGTACAGGGAAGAGAGAGACCATACCCTTACAAAATTTGAGAGGATAGAGACCATACCCTTATAATATCTTAGAGGATAGGGACCAGACCCTTATAATATCTGAGAGGTCATAAGGCGAAAGGCTCTTTAAAATTTATAAGTATGTAAAGAAGGAATGAATGTAAAGTATGAAAGAAAAGAAAGAAGGTACATACTTAGGTATGTACGAAAGGAAGATAAGCAGGTTAAGTAAGTTATATGTATCTTCGGATACGTATATGTGTAAGTATGTGAATGTAATGTATGTTACCTGTTTTAACTCAAACTCACCTAGCGTAGCTGACTTTTAGTATGCACACAGGTTAATAGACTGAAACAGCTAGCTTAAGGGAGACACATGGCAGTATCTGAAGAAGCTGGCATCTGCAGAAGGATTTGTCATGATGTTTAAATAAAATGTTTTATGTTATGTTTTTAAAGACAAGTTTGGATGCTTTGTAAAGAATGATTGAAGTTTTATTTTATTCTGTGAAAGTTTTAATTAACTCCGATATTTAGAACTGTGTTTATAAGTAAATCCAACACCAATGTAGGGCTCCGGGAACGGGGCCTTACAAAGGCTTATGCCTAGAAACAAATATTTTTAAACATTTTCAATAATCGTTTTTTTTGGTGTTCCGATATTTCTTCTTCATAAAGATGGTTCTATGTGGCGGGTATGAAGTAACTGGAAGGAGATCATGTTTATTTTTTGAACTCTTGACACCAAGGTTATTGAAACATAAGAATAAGCAATGCGCATAAATTCTAATCATACGCGTGACTTGGTTGCTTATCTAGAGAGTTCGGAAGAGCATGAAACCTATTAGGCCAAAACATACCACCCCAACGCCATATGAATCACAACTTTAAAGCTTTCAACGTGATCATGTTCTATTTGTGAAAAGGAATATGGTTGCACTCCTAAGGATGTCATACAAGTCATGGTGGTTCATGTGACGTGTGACTCGGACCCTCAATGTTTTACCATGTGTTTTCACTGAAAGTCTGCCAAGTCATGGTGGTACATGAATACCCAGCTTTCGGTTCGATTTAATTACGCATTTTGATTTTTGTGTTGTAATACGAGAATACTTGAGTTTCGGTGTGATTATTTTAGTTATATATTCATTTATTATTATGGTTTAAAACTGAAAATTCGAATAGTCATGGTGATACATGAATAGTTGAGTTTCAATTTGATTATTTTATATATATATTCATTTACTATTATGATTTAGAATTGAAAATTCGAAAAGACATGGTGATACATGAATAATCGATTTTCAATTCGTTTTCTATATTTGTATCTATTCATTTACTTTTATGGTTTGAACTGGGAGTACGAAGAGTTATGGTGGTACATGAATGCATGATTTTCAATTCGATTTCATTACTTATATTAAGATTGATATATTTTTCATTTGGTTATTTAAAAATTTGTGAGATTTTTTTTATGGAAATGAGCATTCCAATTTCAATTTCATTTAATTAAGAAAGTCGAGATCCGGCTTTCTATGGTGGAAGTATGCCTTTAAGTTCAACAATATCTCTGATCACTACATTCCTCATTCAGAATGAAAATGAAAATTCAACAACAATTTATAGTGATCCATGTGCATGCTTTTTGACTTCTGGAAGTTCTGGATCATCTGGTGCTTCTGGATCTTCTGGAGGTTCTGGAACTTCGAATACTGCAAATCAATTCTCAGCACCACCACCTAATGTGAACATGAAAGAGGCTGAACAAAGTTTTGCCTTTTTGTGTGCTTTCATGACGTCTTATGAGAACTTGGTTGGTAGTGAGCTAAGATTATGACTAAATCTATCCTGATGATTTGGAGCTCATGGATTTGAAGTGGAATATGGCAATGATAGTGAGAAAAGTGAAGAAGTTCATGCAAAGAACTGGCAAAGATCTTCCATCGTTGAACAAGAAGGTTGATTTTGATAAATTAAAAGTGAAGTGTTATAACTGTCAAGAGTTTGGACACTTTGCCAAAGAGTGTGACAAACCAAAGAAGGAGTACACTGGCCCTCGAAGTAAAGATAGAAGTTCTTTTATGAAAAGAAGTAATGATGCTGATACGTCTTCTGGAAATAAACCATCTGCTTCTGGAACACAAGCTTTGCTATCTGTTGATGGAACTGATTGGTCACAATGGTTGATGCGCAATGACAATCAAGCTAACTTGGATATGTTCGAGTCAAATGAGAGTTTTCATGATGAAAGTGGAAATGAGCTATCTTCTGATAATGACACTGAGTCTGATTCTGATGATTCATGTGAAATGCAGCCAACTATGTTTGCTTGTATGACCAAAATTAACGATGTTAGTTCTTCTATTCTTAGCTCTGTTAATTTATCTGCTAATGTGTCTTGTGCTGATTGTGAGAAAAATAAGCCTAAGCTAGAATCATTGAAAACTCATAATGATTGTTTAGTGAAAGAAATTGCTTCGCTTAAGGATACTTATAGACAATCTTTAGAAACTCAAATGAGATCTAAGGTGAAAATTGAAGCATTGTCTGTTAGTACTCATGATCTTAAAGTTGAATTGTCTGTTAAAATGACAATTAACGATCAAAAATTTCAAGAAATCTTGAAACATTGTTCCAAGATAAATGAGCTTGAAAACGAGGTTCTTGAGTTGAAGAAGTAATTGGGCAAATTTAGAAATTCATCATTTTTGCTAAATAAAATTATTGAAGTATCAAGTAATCAAAAAAAATTAAAAAGGGTGTAGGATTTGTTGAAGTACGACCACCATTTCACAATGATTACACAGCAAATCCTTTTGTTGGATATGAAGAAATTGTTGTTAATGAACCAGTTGTTGACACAACTCTTAAAAGTGCTAAAAATGACAATGTGACTGCTCAAGATTCATCACAAAAACCTCATATTCAAAGCAAAAAGTTCTTTGTTGAAACTAGTGTTGAGAAAGTACTCGTTAAGGATGTATTTGAACCGAAAGTTGTACACAAAAATCAGGACATTCCACATTCGAATCACATTTTATGTGAACCTCATGAATTTGAGGAGGCTGTGTATGGTTCAAATACAACTCAAGTGAAAAAGGTGGAACAAGTTAAAATTAAACCGGTGAAGGCTAAGAAATCAGAAAAAGCTAAAAATCTGATGAGGATTTGATGCGTTTTATCAATCATGTCGCTTCGAAGCCATCAACTGGTCGTGTTTTTAAGCTTAAATGGATAAGCACAATTTTCACTGAGAAAGACATTCCACTTGATATTATCAAACCCGAATTGATTGAAAGCGTCTTTCACAATGAAACTTCTAAAGTACAAGACCTTGAAAACAAGTTTGTGAACTCCAAGACCTCAAAAGTAGTAGATCCGTTGATAAAAGCAAAGAGTTTATTAAAATCTACTAAATTGTTCACTCTGTGAAATCCAATGGAACTGGTTTTTTACAAAGCTTTTCTAATTGTTCAAATTTGGATTTACACATGAAACGGAAATCTGTGACTTTTAATGACTTGGAGAAAGGTTCGATTGCTGGAGTTTATCATCAACCTTCAGTTGCACATATTTCTGCTAAACCATCGCCTGCACGTGTTGACATGAGAACTTGTTTTCTCTGTGGTGAACATGGTCATGTGGTCAGAAACAGTGGATTGAAGAAATCCCAAAATCTCCATCCATTTATCAAGGAACATTCTAAATCCATTCCTTTGATCAAGGAGATTTTGAGAAGGCCAATGTCTTTTGATGATGAAACTCACATTATGTTTTTTGATGTGAATCCTCGAAAGGTGATTCATGTTAATGAGAATGTAAGTAATGTTAAGCCAAAATTCGTTCCTATAGAACCTATTTGCAAAAACGCGAATACAAATATTGTTCAAGCTGCATACTTAAGACGAAAGTCTAAACGTCCTGTGACGTATTCACAAGTAGCTAAGCAACATTTGGATTCGCTAAATGTTAGAACTTCAGGAGAAACTCAAGAGGTGCCCAAGACTGAGACCTGGGCTGCCTTTTTGAACTGATCATTTTCTTTTCATGTGTAGGGTTCATCCATGACCATTTCTGGTGAAAATTGGATAATGGATAGTGGATGCTCTCGTTACATTACTCGCAATATTGCTCTTTTAACGAATGTCAAAAATATACAAGGAGGCTATGTTGCGTTTGCTGGTAATTCGGGAGGTATGATCACAAAAGAGGGTGATGTGTCAAATGGGTGCATCATGTTTGAAAAAGCCAACTACTGTGATAAAGTTGATCATAATTTGCTAAGTGTGTCACAAATATGTGATAAGAAATATACTACTGTCTTTACTGATAAATAATGTTTGATTCTGAAACCGGGATACGTCATTCCCGAGGACATGGTTGTCATGAGATCCCCTCGATCAAATGGTATTTATGTGCTTAACATGTCTTCTAAGGTATCAATTTATGTGGAAACATGTTTTGTTTCTAAGGCAACTGAAAATGAAACGATTCTCTGGCACAGAAGAATGGGTCAGATTCTTGTCAGGAAAATGAATTATTTAATGGCAAATTACTTGGTCGAAGGTGTTTCCTTGAAACATTTTAAATTATCCGACCACTGTGTTGCTTGTAAAAAGGACAAAATGAAAAAGAAGTCATGCTCATCTAAGTTAATCAATACCATTGACACTCCATTAGAGCGACTTCATATGGATTTATTTGGTCCTGTGAATCATGCGAGTATCGCTGAGGATTGGTATTGTTTAGTCGTCACTGATGATTATTCAAGATATTCGTGGGCCTTATTTATAAGTTCAAAAGATCAGACACCCATTCTGATTCAAAATTTAATCACTAAGATCGAATCACTATACAAACTGAAAGTGAGACGTATTTGAAGTAATAATGGTACGGAGTTTAAAAACAATGTTTTGGATTTCTTTTGTGTTCAAAAGGGAATTCATCGAGAATATAGTGCTCCTTACGGACCACAACAGAATGGGGTGGCTGAAACATTGAGATTAATTAATAATATTATAAAAATATATAAATTTAAATAGAAAAAAAAACCAAAAATTTAAAACGGCCCGGGTTTTCTGTTTTGAAAATTAACGAATGTTACATGATTCACAACTTTTATAATTTCGTCCCGAAATTAAAATCAAAGAAAATTTTAAAGAAAACAACTAGTACATGTAGTTGTTAAAGTTTTAAACATTTTTATCTATACATACTTAAATAAAAAAAATAACGCCGATCTTTAAATGAACCGAAAGACGCCACAAATGGGAAATATGAGAAGGACACTTATATATAGGATGTACCAGCGGCGTATCCACCATGCCCTTATCATATTGCGTTTGTCCATTTTTTTTTCAAAATCATTCCAAGTTTCAAGTTATTGCACACAACTATCCTTACTATGATTTCCATGCGAGGACTTTGATAATTACGTGTGCACCCGTAATTACTTAGTTCTTCGCATGGTCTACATGGTTTGTCATATTGTGTGATTTTGCAAGATATCAATAAAAGAGAACTCTTATTGTACCAAAACTTTATAATTCAAAATCACATATTTGATAAATGAGCTATTGGGGTTTGAAATAACAAAAATAAATAAATGAAACTTTTGAAGTCAATAATACCGCTATAACTATAAACATTGAGGTTCAAGAATAATAAAATCAATGAATAAGACTTTTGATACTTGAAATAATAACATGGAAATCAGGAACTCTTAGGTTATCAATAACAACATGGATAAAACATCAAAGTCATGACCATCACAGTAATTAATTATAAATAGTGGGTCAAGAATAACATGAAAATTAAATGTAGCATTGAGCTAGCAAAATATCAACACATAAATCGAAAACTCATTGGCATAAAATAGATAAATGAAACTTTAATATCAAAATATCAAAATAGTTTGAGTTCTTGGAGTCAAAATAACGTAAAACTTCAATTTGAAACTTCATTTAATGAATGAAAAATCCCCATAAAACAATAATTTTAAATAACAACAAGATTAACCAAGTATATACTAGAAACTTCAAAATCAAAATAAAACTTTGGTCTCAGACTGATGAGACATCAAGAAATAATTCGGTGAAACATTGGACGGACTAAAGAACCAAACAAATAATCAAAACAATTCGTGTAAAAGTAATATAAATTCAACATGTACCTAAACGTATTTGAAATTCCAGCTTGCACTAAACGGTTATGTTTGTGGAAATCGGTCATAAAACGCGAGATTGAGATAATAGTAAACAAGTTCAGCAATGCAACCATGAATGACAAAGAAAACAACTCATTAATCACAAATAGCCAAACTCAGTTATAAACTTCATAAATAATCCTCGAAAGGATTTGTTACGTAAAATTGCTTTGGTTATATTCAAATAAAATAATATATATATATATATATATGTAAAAAAAGAAAAGAAAATAATATTAATAAATAAAATAAACAAGACAAAACTTGCGATACTTGTCTTCTCGACGGTAGATTTGAGGTATAAAGGTTATGGTGATGGTGGTGCCATAATTTCACAACTGAATTTGAAGGCGTTGACGAATGGAAAGAGTAAAATACTCTCTTTTGAAATTCGCTTAAGTTTATGAAAATAGAAAAAGAATGCGATGCTTTTTATAATAATAACTTTTGAAAAAGCTTAGTAATAATAAAAAAAAATTCTTAGATAGTGCTAAAGTTTGCGACACTTTATGAATATTTTAACGTAAAATAAATATTTTGTCCTCCAATGAAAGATTTAAAGAGGATCTCCAATTAAAAATGACTTGTTTTGATAAAACTGTTATGATGATAATATAATAGCATCACTAGCTTCGGACTTGTTTGAAACAGCGATTTTAGTTTATTTAACGTTTTCATTTAACCTTGAATAATATTATATATAATAAGAATTATAGTGGTAATAATAATTATAGTGACCATAATAGTAGTAATGAAATAACAATGATAATAGCGATACTAATAACAATAATAATAATAATAATAATAATAATAATAATAATAATAATGATGATGATAATAATCACCATATGTTTGAGTTAAAGTCTTTTTGAAGATTATCAACTTGATTAAGTACTTGTTAATTAACTATTTTAAAATAATTTGAGGATTTGAAATTATAAGTATAAGGTGTTCGTAAAGAAAATGAATTGAATGTGGAGAAACATTCATGATTTTTAAAAATAATAATAATAGAAATAAGTGTGTTTGACGAGTATGAAGAGGCTAAGTAGGGGTGTAAGGCTACGAGTGAGCTCCAAGTGGTCAGAGGATGTGGTTTAAGATATTGCAAGGTAGAAACAGGTTAGGCCTTTTTGAGTATTGCAGGGGGTACTCGGGTCACTGCAATTTGAGCATGCTTGAAGTACGAGCATAAGGCATATGAATGGAATAAATGGTTGGGCAACAGGTTGTAAGAATAGGTGATGTTGAATATGTACAGGTTTTTGGTAAGAGGCAGTGGCTGAAATTATCACATTTGTATTGTAATGGAGTGATGGGATTTACACATGGTATACAAAGGGTGTGTCCCCGTGCCAAGCTTTTTGTTAGGGTACGTTTGAGTATCCAAGAGTTATGTTGGGTTTTGGATTGGTTCAAGCAGAGTTATTGGATCTACTTTCAAGGTTTATACAGGTTTTGATGGGTTTTGGGTCATGTTTAGGCTCACGGTGGCCAATAGTGCGATAATATGAGTAGTCTCTTCGCGAGTTGAGTTTTGAGGGCGACGTTGAGGGTAACAAGACAATATGTTGCGATACGTAGGTGATTCGCGTGACATGGGATGTAAATATGAAATTCGTATTAAAATCCAAAAGAAACATCATAATTAATCCATATAAATCTAAAAAGAAAAATAAGCTTCCTGTTCAAGAACTATGCTTGCGGATTCTAAGCTTCCTGTTCAATTTTGGAATGAGGCTGTGAATACTGCTAGCTACATGCTCAATCGTGTTTTGACTGTGAAGAAGCTTCAAAAGACATGTTATGAGCTTCTAAACAAGAGAAAGCCTAACTTAAAGTACTTGGAACCATTTGGGTGTCCTTGTACCTTGTTGAAGAAAGATGCGGGAAAAATTGAAGAAAAAGCAATTGAGGGTTATTTCTTAGGTTACGCATCACCTAAGAAACGGGTATTTAACTTCACCTTGGGTTGTGTAGAGGAATGGTACCATGTTGATTGTCAAAGGTACACCACACCTTCCCAAGGTAAAGTACCTGATTAGATGTTTGATTATGAAGGTTTATTTAATTCATTTACTCAAATGGAGAATCAACCTGATGAAGATTTGGTTCGTGCGTATTTAGAAGATCAATTGTTACCTCCAAGATCTTCTGGTTTTGTTTATGTTGCTGCACCACAAGATTCTCTGGTTGCAAGATTGGAAGCTATACGAATTTTTCCGGCTTATACGGCATACAAGAAAATTAAAGTCTATCAAATGGATGTGAAAAGTTCTTTTCTCAATGGAAAACTTCATGAAGAAGTGTTTGTTTTACAGCCTCCTGGCTTGGAAGACCCTGATTATCCGGACCAAGTTTACCAATTAAACAATGCCTTGTATGGTCTACATCAAGCCCTGAGAGCTTTGTATGGCACGCTTGCTGACCATCTTACTGGTAACGCTTCAAGCGAGGAACTGTAGACTGCACTCTATTTTATAAGAATATTGGTGATGATCTGCTCGTCGTTCAGATATATGTCGATGACATTATCTTTGGGTCAACAAATGACAAATTATGTAAGGAGTTCGAGAATTCAATGCAAACAAAGTTCGAAATGTGCTCGATGGGAGAGATGAACTTATTTTTAGGGTTGCAGGTTCATCAGTCTGACAAAGGAATCTTCATTCATCAGACGTAGTACATGAACGATGTCTTGAGCCGATTCAAGATAACTGCCGGAAAAATCCCTTCAACTCCTCTCCCTATGGGTCACAATTTATTACCGGATGAATTGCAGGACATCGTCGATCCTACCCTTTATCGAGCGATGATAGGTTCTTTAATGTATCTTACTGCTTCTTGACCTGACATAATGTTTGCAGTTTGTTTATGTGCTAGGTACCAAGCAAGTCCCCGAGTGACTCACCTGGCAGCGGTAAAGCATATACTTCAATATCTGAGGGGTAATCCCGACATCGGGTTATGGTATCCCATGGAAGATAATTTTGAACTCACTTCGTTTTCCGATTCAGTCTATGGAGGGTGCAAGATTAACTTTAAATCGACTACAACACGGTGTCAATTCCTAGGAAGCCGGCTTGTTTCCTGGCAGTGTAAGAAGCAGACAACGGTCTCCACTTCAACCGCTGAGGCAGAATACGTGGTAGCCTCGAGTTGCTGTTCACAGGTTTTATGGATCCAACAACATCTACGCGACTATGGTTTGAAGTTTCTTACTACTCCAATTTTAATTGATAATTCTGCTGCAATAAATATCACCAAAAATCCCGTGCAACACTCAAAAACGAAACATATCGAAATTCGATATCATTTTATACGGGATTGTTTTGAAAAGAAATTAATCGATATTGAGAAAGTGCACACCAATATTCAAAAAGCCGATCTGTTTACCAAGGCTTTCGATAAAACACATTTTAACTTTTTGTTTGGTTTAAATGGATTAAGAACCCTTGTTGATATCCTGAAACAAGGATAACTATCTTTATTTCCTGTTTATTTTTCTTTTATTTTTATGTTTTGGATTTTGGGGGGTGAAATAGAAAAATACAAAAAGATTGTGTTTTTAAAGTATGTATAGAGAAAATCCAAAAACATTAAAGAAAATTTGAAAATTTTGAAAAATACAAAAGTATTGTGATTTAAAATATTTTAGAAACTACAGAAAACATTGAAAATTTTGAAAAATACAAAAATATTGTGATTTAAAATATTTTAGAAAATACATAAAACATTGAAAAATTTGAGAATTCAAAAAACTAATATTGTGTTTTTATGTTTGTATAGAAAAATCCGAAAAGCCAAAAAGATTGTGTTTTTAAAGTATGTATAGAGAAAAACCAAAAAGATTTTTGCATATTGTTGCTTAAAATTATGTCATTTACTTATATTTGAAGGACATAGACTTGTATATGTTTGGTCCAGATGTTTACTTGTAAATGATTGGGATAGCCATTTACCTAATAACAGAAAGTAATCGGGGCAACAGTTATGTGTTTCTATTTAATTCATTTGCTGAAAATTATGTCAGTTATTTAAGTTTGTGAAACATGCTTGCATGTTTTGGTCCTGTTATCTACTTGTAGATTGATAGGATATCCATTAATCTATAGACTAAAAGTAACTGGGCGATAGAATTTATTTTTATGCTCCTCAAAATTTCTGAGTTTTGAAGCAAAAAGAGAAAATGATAGTACATTGATCACCTGGTCCCATATCCAGAAAGAAATAAGCTTAAAAGACTGAGTGCTTAATTGCATTGGTGCATTGGTAGGTCTTAAACAAGCCATTAGAATAAAGTATGTGATATAAACAAAAGTAAATGTCAAATTAAAAGAGGTGTTAGTCTCTACCAAAAGTCTCGGTAGTGATGGCAGAAATGTAATAGTCTCTCATACTCAAGCCTTATGTCTGTTTTGATCACCAAAAACAAAATAAGTTTGACTAAAAGGCTTTAGGATTCTGGACACTGTGAGTCTTTATGCAGCTTAATAATCTGGGTTTCATATGCATGAATATTTCAACCACTTTTAGAGCAAATCCAAAGTCATTAAACTTGATCACTGTCGTGCATTGTACAATTTGAATTACTGACTTGATCAAAATCCGCTGTTAGTCATACATTGTTCTTCCCTTGTGTGCGTCTCAATACCAATAAGAAACGGACCCCAGGGGACACAATGTATGTAAGACGACAGATGGAGTCGTGCATACTCACTCATAGTAAAAGAATCTTAGTGCATCAAACAAAATCTATAAAATCAAAATTTTGATTAACAGCATAATGGTTTAAGTTAAGTTGGGGTGATATGGTAAAAATCAAATTAAGCTTGAATCAAGATTAGAGGCTGATAGTTTATGATATTTTGTGCTTTAATTGAACCAATTAATCATATCACAAAAAAACGCTTGAAAGTTTGTTATAAGATTTAAGTGGAAAACAATATCAATGACCGACTTAACGTCAGTCATAATATCGCTGAAATATAAAACTGTGATGGAAGGGCAATTTGGTCAATATGATTCTCTGCTTAAACTCACCAAAAATACAAAAATATGTACTGCTTTCGAAAAACATACAAAAACACAAAATTATTTTATATTTTATATTTGTTTCGGATTTGAATATAAATATTTTAATATGCAAAAGAAAAATACCAAAAAGATTTTTATTCTTTTCCTTTTACATATTATTTAATCATTTTTTTGTTATGTGTTTTGAGCGTAACGTTGGGTATGATTTTTAAGGTATAAGGTCTTCGAAATACGGTATTTCGTTGATGTATTTGTTGATTTAATTATTCTTTTATTCATTTATTTAATTGACTTATTTATTTATTTTAAAATTAAATAAAATTGTGTTTCGTTATTCAGGATAACGAACTAGGTTATTTTTAACGAATTAATTTGATTCGTTAATTTTCAAATTCGCTTCTGCCACTCTGTAACGAATGACCTAATTCGTCATCCATTATATAACGAATCAGACATATTTTTAATTCGTTATTGATTCGTATTATGCATTAACGAGTCTCATTCGTTTTCCACGTGTAACGTATTTGTTGCCACATGTAACGAACAGATAACGAATCAACTGATTCGTTATTTCAAATTTAAATGAATCAGTTGATTCGTTGCCTTGGAAAACGTGCTGAGTCGCTGCTTATAGGGAAGTGTGAAACCCATTCGTCTTTATACAATATTCACTTTCTTCAACCTTAAGCAAAGTTACTCTAGCCAAATTTTCCAGATAATCCGACATTAACCAAGCCCTATTTTGATCCTCATTTTCGAATCATAAGGTAATCAGGATCACAACGTGATGATTTTCTTCAGATTATGTGATTATCTAAGGGGTCTATTGATCGATTCTTTAATCGGTCTTAACTTATACATATAAACACCGATTTTGCCTATTTATACTACATTTCAGTCAAAACGGACTACATGAATCATGTATCGATGTGTTTCTGAGATCTTTATGATCATTTGTTCGGATTTACATCGTTAATTATGTGTTAATTGATTCCATATTTGAATTTTGACTTTTGGTGTTCTTGTTAATTTTGACTTGGACTCAAATTAGTCAACATTAAGCTTTATCGGTAGCCATTCATTATAATGTAACGAATTGAAACTTCTTCGTGTTCAATTCGTTACTATGGTTTAACGAATCACTTCATTCGTGAAAAATTTAACAAATTACTGCTCATTAGTTCTCTAATTCGTTATACTTTCACTCTTGATTCGTTATGTCTAATTCTTATAATTTACTTGATAAAGAATTAGTCAATTCATTATAACGAAGCACCAGTTCGTTATAACAAATCAGGCTATTTAACGAATGACATTTATATTATTATAAAATAAGGTTTGAAAATAATTTAATATTATTTAATCAGAAAATATCTTTAAATATTATCTTAAATTATTTAAATATTATTTTATTTATACTAAGTCTCGGGTTTTATCTATTTTCAATTATGGCTGACGAGAATGTTCAGGACCCTCCTGCTGCTGAGCAACAACAAGCAGTGCTGCAGCCACAAGAACCTGGTCTCCATTTATTGTCATTCGACAAACGTCATAACATATGTGCGTTTGTCGGAACGAACTTTGCTGACGAAGATACATTTGGGGAGATGCTAGCTTTTATACGTCGTTCACGTATTAGCTATGCTGTCATAACAAATCCTGAGATTCGGTTCAGTATTATCCGTTAATTCTGGAACACAGCTTGATATGTGGAGACAGAAAATGATATAGCTGCTGAGGTGAATGGTAGACCAGTTGTGATATCAACCGAGGATATCCAACGGGTGTTGAGATTTGGTGACATTATGGATGGTCCGAGTGAGTTTCATAAGGAGTTGATTAGGGGGTTATTTAACCGATTATTCTATGCTGGCGATCTTGAGATGTCCATGTATAACAAGGCGTAAATTTTTCCCACATACAAGTACTTATTACATGTCCTAATACATTGCCTTGGTGGACGGAAAGGTGGTTTTGATGAATGTCGTACCATGCTTCAATCGGCATTTGTCGCGTTGATATTGAACAAACCTTTCAACTTCTCAGAGATGATCTTCTATCATCTCAAAGAGGATTGTCTTGTAGTGAATCGACGCAAGAAATTCTTAATGTATCCTCCTTTTCTCCAATTACTTATTCAGGATGTGATTCATGATTTGGTGATCGATCCAACAATCCGCAATGATGTATTTAAGCTGGAACATACGAAAGCGGATACAATGAGGAGGATGAAGCTGTACCGTCAAGATCATGAACCAAGATTCAAGCTTTTGATTGGTCATGTATCCAATCCATCATATGTATGTCCTTCTGATTATCGTTGGATCATGATGATTCGGATTCTGGGTGTGAAGAGGGACCAGGTGGGAACAACGGTGGTGATTGAGATGATGGTGATGAAGGTGGGAATGATCACCAACGTTGTGCTGAAGTTGAGGCAGCTGCTGCTCACACTGCTCAACGAAAGTATAAAGGGAAAGAGATGGCTAGTGGTGAGCCATATAAACGATGAGTGACTTAAGGTGCTGGTGTATCATTTGGAGTTCAACCTCCAAGGTCGTCTACTACTCAAAGACCGGCGGTGCCGCTTACTGCTAGCATCCCGGATTACACTTTGACGACCACACTCACATCGGATCCTAGGCTTGGTTTGATTCCACAATCTATTTTATCTACTTTACCAAGACCTACTACTGCTACATCGGTGATTTCACCTACACTGACAATGATGCCGCCACATCCTATGGACATGACGTTCATGAGGGTTAATCGTCCTCAAGTTCCAGTACAGTCGATCCCTCCATCGTTTTATGCTTTGCCACAGGATCAACAAATGAACATGCTCTTGTGCTTGATTCATCTTTATGAGAATCAAAAGGCGGCCGATCGCCAAGCTTAAGAGCATATGTTATTTAATCAAATGAAGCCAGTGGGTTATGTCTCCTATTGTCGAAAAGAAACTAAAGAGCTCCGTGCGATTGTTACGTCTCAGGGGGTGAAAATAAAGGAGCAAGAGGATCTTGTCCTGCAGTTGACATGCTAGGATGATGCACTTAAGAAGTTAAAGAATGATGATGAAGATCCTGATGCCTCGGGAGCTGGAGGAAGTGAGCCGAAATAAGCTCATGACTCATCCTCTGTACTGGAACGAGTGGTGTTGGTGACGTGAACAAACAGGTGGTTGTTTATCAGGATGAACCGAAACAAGCTCACGGCTCATCCTCTGGTACTGGAACGAGTGGTGTTGGTGAAGTGAACAAACAGGTGGTTGTTTATCAGGACTCGACGAATGTAAAACCAATTGAGTCGATAAAGGCCAACACTGTTTTATTTATAGATAGTACGGGGGTGATTCGAAGCATTGTGAATGCGGATGAGATAGAAGTGTGACACTTTGTCGATCGGTCCTTGACACGCGAGCAGATTTATATTCTGTTGGGTCTTAATGATGAAGAGCTTGATGTGTTAGAGGCAGAGGACAATGTTGAGGTTGAGAATGATGAGGAAGTCCAACATCATATGACGATTCCTATGAATACGTTGTTTATTTATGAATATGAGGAAGTTGAAATCGAAGAATTGACAGCTGAGGAATACCCTGATCTATTTCAAAGATCAAACGTTAATCAGGGTGCTCCTGTATTTACTGAAGAAATCATTAAAGCAGCTGAAGATCATCTGGATAAAGTATCAAAGGGTAAAGGCAAGAGCTTTGAATCGAATCCTGATCCATCTGTTGCTGATATTCAAGGATGGTTTGCATACCGAGACAAAAGAGCACGTATGATCATCGAGGCATACAGGTATGTTGATAAAGAACATGAGTAGGAAGCCATTGCACGTGCTACAACTAATCAAATGACTTTATTCAAAGCCATGTGTAAAGTAAGAGGTGATATTATTTCATGGTTTTACGATTCAAAGTTAAAGGTCTGTATTATTAAATGGGAGAACGGCGTCCAGTATTATGAAAACATTACTGACGTACTCTCATTACCGCGTTGTGATGTACGTACCATGTGTTGGCCGTTTATAAACCGTGGTGGAAATCATCAAGCAAATTGGTTCCATCAACATTTGTTGTTTGAGGTGAACCACGGGTTTAAATATTTTAAGCCGCAGATTCCAACCCGTAAACGTACTGATGAGATTGATCCAAGAACGGGTTGGAGGAATCTTGTGCTTAAAGTAAAACCGCCAAAGACGATGAAGCGGGTACCAGTCAAGACGCTTAATCAACATATTTATTTATCATTCAACCGCTGGTATTATGATAATCGTACTGGTGAGGCCGTCATTGTTTTGCGAAAAGGTTTGAAGACCGAGTTGATTAAGATTATCGATTCGACGTGGCTCGTTAATTTAACTGAGACAGACAATGACGTGCTTTTCATGAATAAGATATTGATCGAGCGCCGTGAAGATTATGACCGAGCTATGCAATTCCAGCGTGTCGCACGTGTATGTCACGAGTACAGGGTTCATAGCTGTCGGGACTTGCAGACCAAGCGCTTCAAATAATTTAAAGACAAAGAGCTCAAGACGAGGGGGTGTCTGTTAGTGCACGGTTTTGGCGTCTCAAGTCTTTGTATTTATCGTGTTTGTATTTATTAGTATTATTATAATGAAAAAGATGTTTATGTTTATTAAGTAGTTCGTTAATGTAAGGCAAGTTCGTTTAGGATGTTTAACGAACTAGCCAGTTTGCTTAATGTATGTCACACCCCGACTTACGGCCTAGGCGTGTGACCAACAGTTGGTACCGGTTTTGTAAATGTATCAGAGTTTAGCGGAAGTATTTTAAATGTATTAATATTTTGAAATATTAATTTACTTATAAAGCTTTATTTATAATAAAATATTAATATTTCTTTTGAAACATTTTATTAATAAAACTTTATTTTGTAATAATATTTAATTTATTTGAAAAGTTTTTCGGATAATGAATATCTGAGCGTTTTATTTATAAACCTCGTTTGATTTTACAAATCATATTGTTTATAATCTTTTTAATAATTAAAACAATGCGCCATCTCTACCTTGCGAACATCCACTTCATGAATGGCTCCAATTCTTAATACTTTACTCTTCCGGAAATGTTAGAAAATACGTCACCGATATGCTGGTGAATACGCTGACGCTAAAAATATTTTCTTTACTTAATCACCCCTCGAGACTACGTAGGTCTCAGCCCAACGTGGCTTAGGAATAATCAAGTTAAAACAACACAATTCATAAAATCAAGTCTCTATACTTGGTTCCCCCAGAAAACACCGCAGCTTTCGACTAGTTGAGTGCCTATACGTATACACAAGGTCATACTCCCCGCAGGAGAGCGTAATTGTGACCAGTTGTTATGTGCCCACCACATATGTAAGGATCCAAACAAACGTACACGATAGCCTGAGGCCAGTATTTATACTCTTGTTTATAAATGTTTTAGAGACACTTAGTCTCATGTAAAGTTTTTCATGTAACACGTTTGACTCGTTTGAAAACAAGTTTGTAAAAGTTGGGGCGTATTCATCTTTTCGATTTGGATCGGCTGCAATACACCGTCCGAGGGTCTTTCCCGTTACTACCTCGCACCTATAGTACGAGTATAGCCTTTTCTTTATCAGCTTCAATACACTGTCCGGGGGTCTTTCCCTCTTCTTTGTTATCTCGCACCTATAGTATGAGTATAACTTTTTGTTAGTTGGATATACAATCCGGCTTAAGACCTCTAGTCTTTTTTGTAAAATCTTTACCTCGATTTTAATTTCTTTATGAACCTTTAGTTCAAAACATCTTTTCTTTATTTTAAACTTTTAGTTTAAAATTTTATTTCTTTCTTTTCTTCTTCAAGTTAAAACTTTTTCTTTTAACTTATTTACTTTTCTTTTCCTTATAAGATAAACCTCTAGTTTATCTTGTCTTTGTTTTTCTTAAATTCTACGCTTCTTCTTTATTAAGAAACGTATACTTTTCTTCTCTTATTACTTAAGAATAATAACTTAATAATATTATCAACTATAACTATTTTCTACTTTATCTTTTCCTTTTCTTTTATAATATATTTGAACCTATAGTCCAAATCATATATCTCTTATTCTGATATTCGGACCTTTAGTCCGTCTACGTTTTCCAAAACGTATACTATATATATATATATATATATATATATATATATATATATATATATATATATATATATGTATACCTCAACTAGTTTATATTAATAATACAAACAATATATATATATATATATATATATTCATTACTTATTTTTATTATTTAAATTATCTTTAAATAATACTTTTATTTTTATTTATTAATAAAGATTTTTTTCATTTATTTCTTTATTCTTTTTCTTTTTATTATTTTTAATCTATTTAAATAATACTCATTCTTTATTTAAAATAAAGATTTTTTTACTTTAATCTTTCTTTTTATATAATTTCTTTGCTTTATTTTCGAGGTATTGATTATTCCCTTGACTAGGGTCTAAGCCTTTATTATTTTATTAATATTTTATTCGGACATTATGCCTAACTTGTTTGGCTTATTTTTTTCTAGACACTCGGACAGCACTTCAACGATGGCACGTATATTGGGAATCTTGATCAACACCTCATTGGCAGACAAACCGAGGCACGCCGGTCTTCAAGTCTCGTTGGCACGCACTTCGAGGTGGGTCGTCGGGCCGTCCCGGGTTGGCACGTACTTCGAGGCGGAGTGTCGGGTCATCTTTGGTTGGCACGTACTTCGAGGCGGGTCGTCAGGTCGTCTCCGGTCGGTACGTATTTCTAGATGATGTCGTCAGTATATCGGGGCATCGTTTGTTTATTGGTATGGATTACGAGGTGGTCGGTACACGTTTATCGAGGTGATTTTTAGAGAGAGAGAGTGTGTGTATTCTACAGACAGAAAGTAGTGTGAGAAAATTATGTGAGAAATGAGATGCTTAAAGTTGCTATTTATAGACTTTTCTGGAGATTCGTCACGATACGCGATGGGCCTAGACATAGCCGTCGCGTATCACGATGTAGCTATGGTGAGTCATGATGTAGGTTTGCCACGTGGTGGACGCAGTGCCACGTGGTGAAACGTGGTGAGCTTTAAGCCACGTTGTGACACGTGGCAGGACACGTGTCACAGCGTCATGGCTTTATGCCACGTGGTGACACGTGTCAGCTGGTGTGCCACGTGTTGACACGTGGCATGACACGTGTCTGGTTGTCAGACATCGCCATTGCGATACGCAGTGGCGTTGCGCCCAAGTACGTCGCGTATCGCGATCGGCCGCGAATTCAGAATTTTTCATTTTTGATCCTTGGCTTTTTGAACTTTGATATTTTAACCCGTTATTTTCGTGATGTTACAATGTAACACCCATTCGTTAAGGATGTTTAACTAATGGGCTTGTAGTTCGTTAGGTTTGTTCCCATTCGTCATGGAATGTTGACGAATGGGGCATAACGAATCAAGTGATTCGTTAGGTTTATTATTTGGGTCTGTAATGTTAATGAACTGGACTCTAGTTCTTTACGGGATGTGTAACGAACTAGATCCATCGTCTATATATAGGGGTGTTAATTCCCCTGTTAATTTAAGTTTTGATTTAACAGTAATGAACCCCTGTCTAATTGTTCTCTTGATCAAAGCTTCACTTAAAGTATTTCTAATATATACATATTACACTTACTACATATAACATAGGTTAATTAAGATTATTTACTAAAGAACTAGATCCTATTAAGGTATATTAGATCTACGATTGATGTCTAATATCGTCTTGATCTGATTCAACCTCTGGATTAACAGTGACCCCCTAGTTGTCAACCTTCTGTCCAAATTCCTCCACAGCCGTCCACCACACCCTTTTTTTTCTCTAACTTCTAATTCCCTTTATATTAAATAAATGTGTTGTTGTAATGAGATCCCTAGGCCTTTTTTACTTTCTTGTGAAAGCGTTTTTAACTTCCAAATCCAATTGCCGACATTTTGTGTTGTAGCAAGCCTATTACTAGCATGTTTACTTTCTTTAAGTCCATTTAATATGATTAAGAAGTACAATACTTAAGAATTTTCAACATTCAGATACCTGTTACGAATTGTATTTCAATAAATAACTAACTTTTAGCATTGAAACTAAATTAATTCTCAAGACTTGTGTTTGTTTTTTTTTCTCCATGTATAACTTTCAAATAAAAACATTAAATCAATTTAACTAACAACCCATAAATGTGTTAACTGCTATAATAATTCAATTAGTTGTGCAACATTTATAAACTTGATTTTTCAAAATATGAAGTTAGATATTTTTTTATCATTTGTCTCAAGCTTGGTATAAATGCACTATTTTAGCTCGTTGAATCACGAAATTGTTAAATTCAAAATATGAAGTTAGATATTTTTTTTATATTTATATTTATCAAATATAAATATATTTGATAAAAATCTGACTCAAAATACTTAAAAGTATAGGAAATGTTTATATAATACTATGTCAAATATCCACGCACTTGAACCTTTTTTTGTCCCTGAAAATGTTATTTGCAATGGAATCATAATTCGAAAGTGATCTTTAAAACATATATGTTATCTTTTAAGCACATATAAACACAAAAACTGAAATTTCTGATATTGTTGTCCACTTAAACCTAACCACCAGCCTATCAAGTCCACATTCATATTTAACGATTAAGTTCATGTGGCTTCAATAAACCTAAGGGTCTCACACCTAAATAGCTACCGATCTGCTTACCCCCATCTCAAGCATAATCAAGACAATTTAAATTAGGTTGAAACAGACTGGTTCAACCTATCACCGTAAGCTAGAAACCCTTTAATGGTAAGAAGAAAATACACTTAGGTGGAACTTAGACGGATGAAAGGTCAAGTGAGGTCGTACGAGCATATCCTAATTATTATTGGACTTTGTCCTATATATTCCTTACAAAAATATTTATTGACTAAAAACCTCGATTCACGATAATGTATCCTCAGAGTCACCATCCCTTGGTAACACGTAAACTCTCGGTCCCGTCAAGTATGTGCACTTTGGACTCTTTTTCTATTTTTGGAGTGCTTCTTTGGCATTTTTCAATACATAACTTTCTCTTTCTTTTGCTTTTCGGACCAAATTCTTGGATACTTATAACTTTCATAACATACTTTTTTTCTTTTTTTTTTGTGCACTTAGGCATCTTCACCCTAAAAATATAACTATTGACTAAAGCTCGTAAGAAAAATGGACATGGCGAGCGCCACCACTCATTATTTATTTTCATAAAACAGAGTGGTATGCTATTTTAAGTGCATCTAATTCTCACCACATCAAGGTAGTCAGATTACGATATACTTTCTATGCTTTATCGAATTTTTAGCTTCACTATCCCCCCTCAAGATGAGAACCCACAAGGTTTATGATTTATTAGGTATATTAATAATATTCAAGAGAAACTTTTCAAAGCTAGTTGGGCCTACCGAGACATCCCAAGTTAAGTGTGTTTATCTTTATTTAATCTAATAGTAGTTTTAAAAACCAATTTTAAATTTTTCTATCATTTTCCATTATTTGCAAACATTTTCAATAAAAATTAGGGACATTTTTCAAATACTTTTTAATATTATTTATATATTTTTTATAATTTCTGAATTTGAATTTTTTTTAGATAAAAATGTCAGTTTCCCATCCCCACACTTAAATATCACATTGTCCTCAAACCAATCTCAAATTTTTTTTAGACTTGTAACATCCTAATTTTGATAATAATAAGTAAACGAGTTTTGTTTGTTTAAATATGTGTTAATATTTAATTAAGATTAAATATAATAAAAGAGTATGGACTTGGTTAAGGAAGGACGGAATAAGGGATGGCTATGGGCCTTAGGTCCATGGGCTTAAGAGAGTATAAATACTCCTTAAACCTCCCTAAAACCCTAAAACCCTCATTTCTTATCTCCAAGCCTCCCTACACACACTAAAACACACACAAACACACCTTTGAAATCGGCCAAGGATCCAAGACCAAAACCAAGCTAGATCTTGATAGATCTTGGGTATACAAGTAAGATACAAGATTATTGTTGCATATCAAAGCTAACCGTAGCCTAAAAACACATAAAGGTGTGTTCTTTACTCCTAAAGGTTATGTTTTATGAACGTTTTTCCCTAAAACTTAAGCCTAGAGCAAATCGGGTATAGATGTATCATAAAAATGCATACTTGATGATAGAAATGGACTAGATGAGCACGATGGTACGTACGGCTCACTTGGGAACCCTAGATCTAGCCTACGACGGGTTCAATAACGATAAAGATCCAAACTTTATTGCCAAGAAGGATAACTTGGACCTAGGGAAGGGGAAAACCGACAGGTAGATATATAACACTCAACTACGAAAATGGATGTTAGTGTATTAAAGGAAAAAATGAATAAGGTGATAAAAACCCTAACAGTGGATAATATGCAAACAAAACAAGTATTCGAGTGATGGTATACGTATACAAGGCCAAACAAGTGCGTTCGAATACATAAAAGAAAGAAGAATAAGACAGAAAACTCATGAGTGTTCTAACCTATTCGAATACAAAATTTGCTTGCACAGGCCATTCGCATACAATATATGTCCGCATACACTTAGTGGTTGGATGCATTATGTATTCGAGTATACTAGGTATTCTCATACATTACGTGTTCGAATACACAGTGTACTCAAATACATCATGTATTCGCATACATTATGTATCCGAATAAACTATATATTCGCATACATTGTGTATTCACATACATCCTGCATTCTCATGATAGCTCTTATTCGAAAGAATGATTTAGCAAATGTGGTCCATTCTAATATAATAAGTATTTGAACACAAGTTTAACTCGAATACAATTCAATCAAATACATTGTAAAAGGTTAAAATTCTAATGCATGTTATACATACAATTCGAATACAGAGTAAGAACTGCCATTCGAATACAATGATGTTGAGGTGGATCTTTAGAATGCCATTAACAAGTATATTCAAAGGAAAGAGTATTCGCATGCAAATGTATTCGAATACACTAGTATTCGAATACAATGCATTGCAATGCCAAATGGGATACAATGTCTTATAAGGCCATTAGAATAGACCAGACTTAGCCATTTTTTTGAAACCTAAGGAATGTGATTATGGCAAGTATTGATACACGTAATTAATGTACATTTAGCCGAGCTCAGTTAAAGAAATTAATAACCATTAACAGCGAACGTGACAGGATTCAGGTGAGTTTCTAGCCCCATTTCCATGTTATGTTTTCGGGGATGTGTGCATACTCAATGTGAACGTTAATAGATTTACCTTAAATGGTAAGTGTATGCTATAATGATTGATGTGATAGTATGTACAGGGTCGCATACCCTAATAATATATGCGAAGGTTACAGGGTTGCATACCCTTTTAATATATGCGAAGATTACAGGGTTGCATACCCTAATAATAATATATGCGAAGGTTACAGGGTTTCATACCCTAATAATATATGCGAAGGTTATAGGGTTGCATACCCTAATAATATATGCGAAGGCTACATGTTTGCATACCCTAATAATATATGTGAAGGTTATAGGGCGAAATTCACTTTAAAACGTAAAGATAAATATGTATTTATGAATGAACGAAAGGTAACAGGCTAAGTATGTAATTTGTATCTTCAGATACGTATGTATGTAGGTTTATGAATGTATCATGTATTGCCTGATTAACTAGAACTCACTCAGTGTAGCTGACCTTTAGTATGCACGTAGGGAGACACATTTAGGTTGCAACAGCTAGCTTGAGGGAGACACATGCAGGATGGGAAGATACTGGCATCTGAATATCTGTTGTATTGTTTGATATTGCATGTTATGTTTTATAAAGACAAGTTATGAACGTTTGCAATGAATGGTTTACTTTTAATGTTATTATGCGAAAGTTTTAATTAACTCTGATTTGTAGAACTGTTTTTATGAGTAAATCTAACGTCCAAAGTGAGGCGTCGGGAACGGGGCCTTACAAGTTGGTATCAGGCCATATGTTCTAGAGAATTAAGCATCCTACATGCTTAGACTCGAATAGATAATGAGACATAAGTAAGAAAAGAAAGGAGATGCCAGTTCAAGAAAGCCATGTGTCACTCAAGCAAGCTGGGTAAAGGTAAAGTGCATGATTAAATTCGTATGAAACGTAGGGATGTGTAAGGAAGTTAGCTTAAATGCTTGAGATAGGAATACTTCATTGTATGAATTGTTTGATTTTCTAACTGTTAGAAGTAGAACTAGCACAAATAGAGTCACGAAGGGAAGTGTGTAGGGCACGGAGGATAACGTGATCATCTAATCATAGCTGGCCACTGTTATTACCTGTTAGCCTTACTATCCTTGTACTAAATAGTTCCTTGAGTGATGATGTTTGTGTTTTCCTTATAGAATACTAATGGCTGGAGCAAGAAAGACCATTGGGAAAGGAGGTCGTACGGGACGTCGTGGCAGGCCACGCATTGTCCGAGAACCTTCTGTAGAAACAACCACTAACACCGGGGAAGAAGGAAGTGCAGCTGGTCAAAATCCGAGCAACAATGAAGGATATCAACTATACCTTGTTGTTCAAGCTGCCATTGCTCAAGCTGTAGCAGCTGCAATGAAGAATTTGCAACCTGAGATGTCTGCGGGAATCCATGTAAGAATTGCTGAGAGATCAGGAGAGAATGGTAAGAAAGATGATGAGAGAGAGAGTAAGGTGACTCGAGTGAGGTTAGGTCGGTAAAGGTTGATGACAGAAGAAGGGGCTGAGGTGGGTGTAACTAAAAGTCGTTCAAAGGTTGTGACCCACCAAAGTTGACTGGTTTAGGAGACGCAATCGCTACTCTTCAATGGATAACCACCATGGACAAGGTTATCCGATTTAGCGAGTGCCGTCCTGATCAAGCTGTGGGATATGCTACCCAATCGTTCGGTGATGAAGCAATGTACTGGTGGGAGTCAGTTGAACAGAGGAAGAGTCGGGAAGAGATTAAGGCCTTGAAATGGGATAACCTGAAGGAGATGGTCATGAAACGATTTTATGTTGATGCTGAGGTAGAAAGGGCGGAAATGAAGTTTCTGAACTTGAAGGCGGGAAAGATGTGTAACATTTTAGGTTTTCATTTTTATATTCTTGTAATTATACCCGACCCGTTTAAGGGTTCGGGTTACTCATTTAATAAAACAGATTCATTTAATGAGTATTTTAATTGATTTAGTTTTATTATTTAATAGTTTAAATATTTAAACTTACAAGAGTTTGCAATTTTCACCCAAACTCAAACTTTAACCCATTCTGGTTCCCATCTATGGACTCCAGAGGCCTGTTATGTAAATTCTGAGATTATAAAATAATATATTATATTCAAAATAACCCTAACCCACCCCCTGGTTTGACCAGCTGACCCAAACCCCAAAACCCGCCCCTGCGCACCCAAACCATTCAAAACCTTCAAATTCCCTCTCGTTATGATCAATTAAGTTAGGCATTTGGCATATTCCATCAAATAAACGTGTAACCGACATCCAATTATAGTAAATACATGTTAATTAGTCCGTAATTTGATCAATTAACCATATTAAGCCCCAAACAAACCCTAATTTGTGATCTTATATAAACCCTTCGTTATGTGTCAATTAAACTTGCAAAAACCTTCTCCTACCCGTCGCCACCCTTTCCCCCATATCAATTCAAGTTGACAATAACATCTCATCACCTAAATTAACCCCCTTTTGGCCGCAGCTCGTTGGATCGATTTCACCATCTTACCAAATTACCAAACGTTATAATTCAATTAATAGGTATGATTGAGATCGCGATGTATCATAGATCCATAGCCCCATATTGAATTGAACAAACATGGATCCAATATCGCGATTGAATCCTAGGGTTCATATGCTCATATTGAGTTGTGTTTATATTTTTCCGAAACTGTTAAATAACCAAAGGATCATCTAGTCCAGTTGGTTATGTGTGTGTGTCTCAAAACGCAAGGTCGCGGGTTCAAAACCTGGTATACCCTTTTTTTTTATTTCTTGTTCTTTTTAATATTTTATGTAATAAAATACCTTTTATAATTATTAAATAAGTTTAATAAATACTTAAACCTATAAAACCGACAACCTTTAGTCGTGTTCTAGTCATCTAAAACCTAGTTTTGTTAACTTTTATTATTATTATTATTACTATTATTATTATTATTTATTATTATTATTATCATTACTTATTAATTATTATAATTAATATTATCACAATTATTATTATCAATAATAATAAGGATAACAACAACAACAATAACTTTAATAAATACCCTCATAACTAACGAAAATGTATCTAGTAATATTTTAGTGTTACACACAACCATATTGAATCTCAAAACCCGTAATAAGTCTTAATATTTTGTTATGATTATATTTAATCAAATATCATATTTAATAACTAGGAATCCTTGTTAACGCATCTCGAGGAGTTTGACCGCTTCTATCCGAACTTTTCATTTATCTCATCCTCACAAGTCCACTCACTGAAGGTAAGTAAATGCACATCCCCCGTTTTACCGCTTTAAAATTTTAGGGGCGTTATGCGTTCAAAATCAACTTATTGTTTTCACTACAATTCTGTTATATGCATAATTGAAATTGCTCGATTAGTTTTTATGTGAGAATATGACTATGTGTTTATTTTATGTTGGTTGGTACCTCATCCTCATCCTCATTAGTATGATCATATGCCGTCGAAGTAAACCGTTATCAATGCGATTCAGTTGAAAAGACAACTTTTATTTATTGTTTACTAGTTGGTAATTTACGATTATTGCATGGAATTGTCCTTTTGTTATTATGTATACTCAAAAACTGTGGTTTACTTGCTCAACGTTATGTTGACAAAAATATATATTTTCACGCATGACGCAAGTAGCTTTATTGGATGAATCAAGTATTGAAGTTAGATGATACCTTAGGTTGCTTTGACGAATGAAGAACACATTTGCTTTAAGTTATTTATATTTTGATTATTTAATTGTAACATTATTTCTTCTGAGACAATGATTGTGCTTTTAAAATTTGATATATGAATTAATAATTTAGATATTGACACGTGTATTTTACTTAGTGTCTTCTGAGCTATGATACAATATTGTCACGCCCGGCATGTTCCGCTGTAGGTTGGTGTGTGAGAAGATGACACACCGCAAGTATACTACCGAATTCAACCGAATGTCCAGGTTGGCACCAGACATGGTTAACACTGAAGCTAAGATGATCAAGTGTTACATAAGGGGACTGCCACAAAATGTCTGCACATTGGTCAGGGCTAATAAACCGGTTACTTTTGATTCTGCTGTCAAACTAGCAGAGATGGTTCATGATGACCTTGCAGTGGACAATGTGGGGATGGAAGAGAAGAAATATAAGAAATGGGTCGCTCCTGTCAAACGACCCGGTACTTAATTGTGAAACCCTAGGGATAAGAAGCAGAAGGTGTGGGAGAAATGATCGTGTAAGACATGTGGTAAGATGCACGGTGGTGAGTGCAAGTGGTGTGTTGGGACTGATGTTTGTCGCAAATGTGGAAAGGCGCATGGGGGAGAGTGCAGAGTTGGATAAAACGCATGTTATAAGTGTGGGAAGGTGGGGCACTATGCTCATGAGTGCATTGAGAACCCAGCATGCTTCTGGTGTGGTAAGACGGGTCACATGGCCATGGAATGTACTGAAGTTGGAGGAAGCGGAAAGAAAGATGCTGAACCATCAAGACCGAAGACCAGAGCCTACATGTTGACTCAAGAACAGGCCAAGCAGATCCAGATGTCGTGACAGGTATGTTTTTAGTGAATGGAATTTCTGCTTCAGTATTGTTTGATTCATGTGCGAGTAGAAGTTTTGTAGCTACGAAATTTAGTAAGATAGTAAAGATGAAATGTTTCTGCCGGAAACCTTTAAAGTAGAAACCGCGAGTGAGACCTCAGTTAGAATATTGAGAATGGTTAAGAATTGTAAGATAGAATTAGAGGGACATGAGTTCCCTGTTACCTTGTATGTTATGACCTGAGAATTCGATGTAGTTTTGGGAATGGATTGGCTATCTGAGTTTGAGGCTTCGATAGTGTGTAAGAGTAGGTTAATAAGTTTAAAGTCCTTGAATGGTAGTGCGGTGACGGTTTATGGTGATAAAGAAAGTTCAGGGCTTAATGTCATTTCAATGATAAAAGCCGAAGGTTTTTTACGATGAGGGTGCGGTGCTTACCTGGCGTATGTTGTCAAATCTACGGCCGAAGCAAAAGAAGTGAAAGATGTCCATGTTGTGTGCGATTACCCATAAATGTTCCCTAAGGATCTTCCCGGGTTGCCACCTGAGCGTAAGATAGAATTCCAGATAGATTTAGTACCAGGAGCCCAGCCCGTCGCGAAAGCACCTTACCGCCTTGCGCCGTCCGAGATGAAAGAATTGATGTCCCAACTACAAGAACTCTTCGATAAAGGTTTTATAAGACCGAGTGTTTCCCCATGGGGCGCACCCGTAATGTTCGTTAAAAAGAAAGATGGAAGCATGAGAATGTGCATAGATTACCGGGAGTTGAAAAGGCTTACGGCGAAGAACAGATTTCCGTTGCCACGAATCGATGATTTGTTTGATCAACAACAAGGTTCGAGCTGGTTCTCGTGCATAGACCTTAGATCAGGCTATCATCAACTGAAGGTTAAAGAGGCAGACATCCCTAAAACATCGTTTCGGACGCGGTATGGACACTACTAGTTCCTCGTTATATCATTCGGTCTAATGAATGCTCCCCCGACTGATATACGAAGCTTCTTAGGGTTGGCAGGCTATTATAGGAGATTCATTGAAGGCTTCTCCAAGATAGCTGCACCATTAACCGATATGACCTGAAAGACAGTAGTATTCTGCTGGGGTAAGTTTCAAGAGGAGGCTTTTGAGGAATTGAAGAGGAGGCTCACACAAGCTCTAATCCTCGCCCTACCCGATGGTGATGAGGACGCGGTTGTTTGCACTGATGCTTCGCACCGTGGGTTAGGTTGAGTTTTAATGCAACGAGGAAATGCTATAGCTTATGCGTATAGACAATTGAAAGGTAATGAAAGTACTTATCCGACGCTTGATCTAGAGCTAGCGGCAGTAGTACACGCTCTCAAGATATGGAGACATTATTTATACGGTACTAAGTGTACTATTTACACCGATCATAAGAGTTTGAAGTATTTCTTTGAGCAAAAGGAGCTGAATATGAGACAGAGAAGATGGTTAGAGTGGATAAAGGAATGACTGAGATATCAAATACCATCCTGGTAAGGCTAATGTGGTTGCCGACGCGCTGAGCCATAAAAATGAGGAAGTCATTGCAACAGTGAAGTCATATAAGTTGATTGTTTGCTCGGATCTCTTTGAAGAAATCATCAAGGTACAGTCTGAGGTACTTGCAGATGATGGACTAATGAAGAAAGAGAGAATTGTTGGGCAACAAGACGAGCTGATGGAAAACTCTCATGGTGTTAAGATTAGATTTAACCGTATGTGAATTCCATGCCATGGAAATCTCAAAAGTCGAATCTTAGAGGAAGCTCATAAGTCAAGATATTCAATCCATCCGAGATCCACCAAGATATATCATGATTTGAAAAGAGACTACTGGTGGCCGGGAATGAAGAATGATGTGGTAAATTACGTCGGTAAGTGCTTAACTTGTTTGCAAGTTAAAGTAGAGCATCAGAAGCCTTTTGGGAAAATGCAGCTATTAGAGATACCAGAATGGAAATGGGAACATGTCACCATGGATTTCATAACTAAGCTACCTCGCACAGCTAAAAATCATGATACCATCTGGGTGATTTTGGACCGTTTGACGAAAAGTGCTCACTTTCTATACGAGAGGCTATCTCATCAGAAACATTAGCAAATTTGTTTGTAAAAGAATTGGTGGCTAGGCATGGTGTCCATTGTCGATCGTGTCTGATAGGGATACCCGTTTTACTTTCAGATTTTGGAAGAAGTTCCATGAAGCTAGGGGAACCAGATTGACATTAGTACGGCGTATCATCCTCAAACGGATGGGCAGTCTGAAAGGACTATCGAAACCCTTGAGGATATGCTACGTGCTCGTGTTTTAGACTTTGGAGGAAGTTGGGGTGATCATTTGCATCTTGCAGAATTCTCTTACGAGAAAAGCTATCATTCGAGTATCGGTATGCCACCGTTTGAGATGCTTTATGGTAGACGTTGTAGAACTCATGTATGTTGGGAAGAGATTGGCCAAAAGGAGCTCGGAAGCTTGGAAGTTGTGCAAGAAACCTCTACAAAGTTTGATCAAATCAAGGCAAGAATGAAATATGCTCAAGATCGTCAGAAGTCCTATGCTGATAAGAGGCGACGACCAATCGAGTTTAATGTTGGCGACAATGTGATACTCAAGATCTCGCCTTGGAAAGGGATTATTTGTTTTAGAAAGAGGGGAAAGTTAAGTCCAAGGTACATTGGACCGTTTTAGATCGTCGATCGGGTGGGTGAAGTGGCTTACAGGATAGATTTTCCTGAAGAATTAGAAGGGATTCACCCTACCTTTCATGTTTTTCACCTAAGAAAGTGTTTAACTGACGACACGTCTCATGCGCCATTGGTAGACATCGAGGTTGATGAACAACTGAACTACATCGAGCAACCCATAGAGATTGTTGACCGTAAGGAAAAGCAAATTCGTCATAAAGTTATTCCATTGGTGAAAGTGATATGGAAGCATCGTCAGGGATCAGACGCCACATGGGAAGTTGAGGAAGAGATGCGCAAGTTTTACCCTGATCTGTTTCAGTAATAGTTAGGTTTCGAGGACGAAACCTCTTTAAGGAGGGAAGACTGGTAACATCCTAATTTTGATAATAATAATAATAAATAAAAGATTTTTGTTTATTTAAATGTGTGTTAATATTTAATTAAGATTAAATATAATAAAAGAGTATGGACTTGGTTAAGGAAGGATGGAATAAGGGACGGTTGTGGGCCTTAGCTCCATGGGCTTAAGAGAGTATAAATACTCCTTAAACCTCTCTAAAACCCTAAAACCCTCATTTCTTATATCCTAGCCTCCCTACAAACACTAAAACATACACAAACACTCCCTTGAAATCAGCAAAGGATCCAAGACCAAAACCAAGCTAGATCTTGATAGATCTTGGGTATACAAGCAAGATACTAGATTATTGTTGCATATCAAAGCTAACCGTAGCCTAAAAACGCATAAAGGTATGTCCTTTACTCTTAAAGGTTATGTTTTGATAAACGGTTTTCCCTAAAACTTAACCCTAGAGCAATTCGGGTATAGATGTATCATAAAAATGCAAACTTGATGATAGAAATGGACTAGATGAGCACGATGGTACGTACGGCTCACTTGGGAACCCTAGATCTAGCCTACGACGGGTTCAATAAAAATAAATATCCAAACTTTATTGCCAATAAGGATAACTTTGGACCTAGGGAAGGGGAAAACCTACAGGTAGATATATAACACTCAACTACGAAAATAGATGTTAGTGTATGAAAGGAAAAATTGAATAAGGTGATAAAAACCCTTAAACTTGTGAATTGTATGCGAACAAAACAAGCATTCGAGTGATGGTATTCGAATACAAGGCCAAATAAGTGCGTTCTAATACATAAAAGAAAGAAGGATAAGAAAGAAAACTCATGAGTGTTCTAACCTATTTGAATACAATATTTGCTTGCACATGCCATTCGCATACAATATATGTTCACATACACTAAGTGGTTGCATGCATTTGGTATTCGAGTATACTAGGTATTCGCTTACATTACGTGATCGAATACACGGTGTACTTGAACATCATGTATTCGCATACATTATGTATCCGAATACACTATGTATTCGCATATATTGTGTATTCACATACATCCTGAATTTGCATGATAACACTTATTCGAAAGAAAGATTTAGCAAGTGTGGTCCATTCGAATACAATAAGTATTCGAACACAAGTTCAACTCGAATACAATTCAATCGAATACATTGTAAAAGGTTGAAATTAGAATGCGTGTTGTACATACAATTCGAATACAGAGTAAGAACTGCCATTCGAATACAATGATGTTGAGGTGGATCTTTAGAATGCCATTTACAAGTATATTCAAACGAAAGTGTATTCGAATACAAATGTATTCGAATACACTAGTATTTGAAGACAATGCCTTGCAATGCCAAATGGGATACAATGCCTTATAAGGCCATTAGAATAGACCAGACTTGACATGTTTCTGAAAGCTAAGGAATGTGATTAGGGCAAGTATTGATACACGTAATAAATGTACAGTTAGCCAAGCTTACATAAAGAAAGGAATAACCGTTAACGGCGAACGTAACAAGATTCAGGTGAGTTTCTAGCCCCATTTCCATGTTATGTTTTCGAGGCGGTGTGCATACTCAATGTGAACGTCAATACACTTACCTTAAATGGTAAGTGTATGCTATAATAATTTATGTGATAGTATGTACAGGTGTTATGAATGAATGCTTGTTGGTGCGTGAACGATCTTCGGGTATTGCACGTATCGGCAGAGAAGGTAATGTGTAGTAAGCCAACTATAGGATATGTATAAAAGAACGTAATGGAACGAGTATGTTTGAAAGTATGACTATATTAAGAAAGTTATGAAAGGTTATAGGACGTGTGGCAGGTTACAGGGTTGCATACCCTAATAATATATGCGAAGGTTACAGGGTTGCATACCCTAATAATATATGCGAAGGTTACAGAGTTGCATACCCTAATAATAATATATGTGAAGGTTACAGGGTTGCATACCCTAATAATATATGTGAAAGTTACAGAGTTGCATACCCTATAATATATGTGAAGGTTACATAGTTGCATACCCTAATAATATATGCAAAGGTTACAGAGTTGCATACCCTAACAATATATGCGAAGGTTATAGGACGAAATGCTTTTTAAAACATAAAGATAAATATGTATATATGAATGAATGAAAGGTAACAGGCTAAGTATGTAATTTGTATCTTCTGATAACTATGTATGTAAGTATGTGAATGTATCGTGTGTTGCCTGATTAACTAAAACTCGCTCAGCGTAGCTGACTTTTAGTATGCACGAAGGTGAATAGGTTGCAACAGCTAGCTTGAGGGAGACACATGGCAAGATGGGAAGAGACTGGCATCTGAAGATCTGTTGTGTTGTTTAATATGGCCTGTTATGTTATGTTTTAAAAAGACAAGTTATGAACGTTTGTAATGAATGGTTTACTTTTAATGTTATTCAGCAAAAGTTTAAATTAACTTTGATTTGTAGAACTGTGTTTATGAGTAAATCCAACGTCCAAAGTGAGGCGCTGGGAACGTGGCGTTACACGACCGTAAGCGGCAATCATTAAGCAAGTAGCCTCCCCACACTTGAATCAAACTGTCACACCACGACCAAAGGTGGAACATGCAGGGGCGTAACTTATTGGTTGGACAATAGCTCAGAAGACACTAATTAAAGCAACAATAGTTATTTAATTTCATTAACATCAAACAAGTACACAAATTCAATAAGAAGAAACAATTACATCATGCTTTGGTAAGTTGAATAATATCTTAAGGTAAAACTAAATTCTTCAAACTTGAACAACGTAAATTACTTGTACATGTAGCATACATAAAAATAGAGTTTGTCAACACGAAATGTTGGTATGAGTACATAAGTTTTAGTTGAGATATATATAAATAAAAAGTCATAATTCATATGCCAATGATGAGTATTACAATTCCTATGAAAATGTAACAATTAAATAGATGTGGACCCGTTCCTATTGATACAAAATCAATGTACTTGGGTAAATGTATGATCATAATAGATGAGAATAGATGAGGATGAGATACCAACCACCAAACATAAAATAAACAATTAATCACATAGAGCATAATCATAGAGCATGCAATAATCACACATAACATATATTGAATCGTGTTTTGAATAGTTGTAGAAATAAAGCACGGGTAAAACTGAATAAGGTATACATGCTACCCTCCAAAATATAAAGGATGGAAAAAGGGGTATGTAAATTAACCTTAACGAGTTGAAATAAATGATGAGACGGCGTTAAGAAGTTAAGATAGAGTCCTCGTGACACGTCGATGAAATTTCCTAATTGTTAACGATAATTTTAATTAATTATAAACGAAATAATAACAAGGCTTATGTCGGATTTGGGGTTCGACCGGGTTTAAAAAAATGAATTAAAGTATAATCAGTTTAGTTATCATTAAATTTGTGAATAATATAGGTAAAGTAGGAAACATAAACAAATAAACTAATGAAACACGACATACAAGTCAATTTTTATAAGAAAAGATTTGGAGTCTTTTAGGGTTCAAACCATTAGTATTATTATTATTGTTATTGTTATTGTTATTGTTATTGTTATTGTTATTGTATTCTGGTTTGATTCTCAAATAGAAAAAATGATAATATTATGCGAAAGTTAAACGGAAATTTATTTGAACATCTAAAATTTTGGTTCGTTTAGCAAGTTAAATTTAATTAGATGGATAAATAAAATTTATATATGAAACAAGCTATCCTTTTTGAATAAAACAAGAGAAAAATAATAATTAAAGAAGAATAAAACCTAAAAAGCTTAGAGTGGGACTTGAACCAGGGTAGTTGGCCAATTCAATACCCCCACAAACACACTAACTAGTTAGGCTACAGGTTTGTTTGTTATTATTTGGAAACAGAATATTTTAAACACCCATTCACAAATCCCCAATTTCCTTATGAACCCTAATTTTGTTCAAATCCAAATTGAAAACTGAAATCCCTCTGTCAATCAAAATTGAACTAGGGCTTTCGATTGAGGACTAAAAACGAACAAGATTCATATAACAATTACCCGGATTGAGTTTGGATTGAATTAGAACGGCCGTGCAGGTTTTCGGCTATGAACACGATCCAAATCTTGATTCTAATGGACTTCTGGGTTAAAATTGAAATGGGGTTTAGTTTCGTGATGCTATGAGGACAGTGCGCGTCCACTGAATTGCAATAAGGACTCGTATATATAGTTATACAAGAACAAAAAGGTCCGTGGTTTGTTCTTAACGAATATGTGGATCATTAGACGTCAATTGGCTGTTTAATTACATGATTTAGGTCGTGATTGATACGCGTTTGATCAGTTAACAAGTATATTAGTCGTAATCATTGATTTTTGGCTTAATTGATGGAAAAATATGGAAGGGGATGGGGGTTTCTTGGCCGACGGGGTAGGGGAGAGGGAAGAGAATGCTTTGAAGCAAATTTACATTTTTAGTCCCGGAGCTTTGGCTTGTTAATCAAGATAGGGTAAAATATAGTTAAGGGGTCAAAATTGTACATGCTGAAAAGTTTTAATAACTCGATTAAGTAATTAAAGAATTTTGTGTGACGTGTAAAGAAATAACGGTCAAAGATTTAATAAACAATAAATTTATTGATTGGTTTAACTATCAATAGTTTGAATAAAATAAAACATGAAAGAAAATATCATAAATAAATTTTAATCGGGTCGGGTTTTTCGGTTTGAAAAATAACGAATGTTACAGTATTCACAACTGTTTGGAAATTTCATCCCGAAATTAAAGAAAAAAACTATAACAGAAAAAAGAAAGAAAGAAAGTGTCAAGAGAAAACTTTTTTTCATATAGAATAACACAGACCTTTGAGTGGCCCGAATAACACTACAAACTGAAAATATGATAAGAACACTTATATACAGGATGTATCAGCGGCGTATCCACCATGTTTTTATCACATCGATATTTGTACCATTACTTAAAATCACCCTAGGTTCCGAGTTATGACACACAATCGTATTCACCTGAGTTCAATGTGAGGATTTCGATAATTATGCGTGCACTCATAATTATTTAGATTGTCGCATGATGCACATGGTTCGTCCCGTTGTGCGGGTTGGAAAACGAGGTAAAAGAAAAACTCTTTTTTTATAATGAAATGCAATTGTCTAATCAAGAGTAATGAAACAAAATAAATGGGGGAAGTTTGATGCCCAATAATAAATAGTAAACAACTTTGCGAAATAACGAAATTGTTAAGTTAATTATCGAGAGTAATAACAACAAATTATTATAAAATAAAATAAAAATAATAAAAAAAGAAATGGAGGAAATTTTGAAACTAGTTAAGTAGCTTACAAATTTGATGTATCGAAATATTGGAAATGATAACAAGAATTAATGAATAAGTATCCACTTAAATAGGTTCACACTACAAACACATTACATGGTTAAAGGAAAATAATAATAGATGAGACTTGAAATTAAGATTATAAAATTGGATGGGAAGTACCGCGAGAATGTGTGAGTTTGGAGGGTCTGGGTAGCCATGTATTAAAATATCGAAATAAAATTTTTACATGTGACTCCTATTAGATAATTAGGTACAACACATGTTCATAGTCCCAATTTCCAAAACGTTTCTTGTAGGTCCCCCCGGGGCGTCGCCGATCGATACGAGATCCGCACAAGGTCTAGGAGTGCGGAATCCTCCTAGACTCGTTTATTGGTGTAAAGATGAAGAACACCAACACGTACACGAATAAATACACGAACAAATACAAGAACGGGATAATCAAATCTGCAGATTCTTATATAATAATCAAAACACGTTACATACCGTAACCAAACAGAAAACACGACTGACCCGAGGTGAGCTCTACCTCGGGTCGTCTCACACGACTCTCCTTGTCTCTTACTCTCTCTATACAAACAAACTGCTCAAAACACACACTAATTTCTGGATTTCTAAACCTAAACAAGACACACGTATATATATATAAAACATTCTCGGGCCTGGGCTTCAGTAGGCGAAGTTGTGCTAACTTCGCTTATGGCGAAGTTGTTCTAACTTCGCCTAAGGCGAAGTTGTGCTAACTTCGCCTGTGGCCTTCCGCTGGTCAGAATCGCATAGCGACGGTCACAAAATGCACCAACAAAATAAATGGGGGAAGTTTGATGCCCAATAATAAATAGTAAACAACTTTGCGAAATAACGAAATTGTTAAGTTAATTATCGAGAGTAATAACAACAAATTATTATAAAATAAAATAAAAATAATAAAAAAAGAAATGGAGGAAATTTTGAAACTAGTTAAGTAGCTTACAAATTTGATGTATCGAAATATTGGAAATGATAACAAGAATTAATGAATAAGTATCCACTTAAATAGGTTCACACTACAAACACATTACATGGTTAAAGGAAAATAATAATAGATGAGACTTGAAATTAAGATTATAAAATTGGATGGGAAGTACCGTGAGAATGTGTGAGTTTGGAGGGTCTGGTTAGCCATGTATTAAAATATCGAAATAAAATTTTTACATGTGACTCCTATTAGATAATTAGGTACAAAACATGTTCATAGTCCCAATTTCCAAAACGTTTCTAGTAAATCGGTCACAGGTAGTTTATAATACAAATACGGTACTATTAGATAACTATTCCCACCACCATGAACATAGTCCCGGTAACTAACCGGTCATAGACCACTTAAGTCATGATAATAAATTGTGTGACAATAAATGGTTCAGTAAACGACATAATAGAATATATGAGAGATTGAATACCATTATAAATAACCATAATTCTCATTCATAACAAAACTGGAGATTTAATGAAGCCAATACATTAGATTTAAATGAAAAGAACTAAATAAAAGAAACGTATTTTGCGTAGCATGTCTTCATAAAGGGTTAGGCTTAGACTTGGGAACCGTTGATGTAATACACATGTCCTTGAGCACCTAGAGTGGCTTGGTTAAGTTGAGGTTGGTTGATTGGTTGGTTGACTTGAATTGGTTGAATGGGTTGGGCTTGAAGTGCTTGGATGGGTTGAGCTTGGATTGGTTGAAGTTGATTTACCTGGGCTTGGTAAGCTTGATATTAAGTGGTTTGAGTTGGGTAGGATAGAATTTGGTTAATGTGTGCGAGTTTTGGGCATGCATTGAGATAATGGCTAGGGTCTCCATAATTGTAACAAGCTCTAATAGTTGAGGGTGCTTGAGTAAACGGTTGAGCATAAGGTAAGGTTTGGGGTTGGGTAAGAGGTGAGGTAAATGGTTGCATCATGAGTTGGTTTCATTCACGGCATGTGGTAAAGAGGTGACCAAATCGATCGCAATGGGTGCATTGAAGACACTTGAGGTTAGGCGAATGGTGAATTTACACGTATCACATAATGGATGGGGTCATGCGTAGGGATTCTTGGTGGGTTGGGTTTGCGATTGGGCCAAGACATAGTTTTGGGAATTTGACTTTCTTTTATTGTTACGGTAATGAGGAGAGTTGTTGTTGTTGTGCTTGACGGATTCGGGCTTAGAAGACTCGGGTTTGGAAGATTCGGGCTTAGGTTATTTGGTGGGCTCGGATGCAGTTTTATCATTGGGCTTCTTGGAATTTTTCCGCGTCAAGGTCTCGGCCTTAACGTGGTTTTCGGTGAGGGTACCGGCTAAGGTGATGGCATCATGGAGGGTTTGAGGGTCTAGACTTAGGACGGAATCTTGGATTTGCATTGGCAAACCCGAGATGTACTTGTCGATTGAACGTTCAAGGGGAGTGACCATGTGGGGATGAGGAGGCTCAGTTCATGGAAACGATCGTTGTAGATGGTGTCGTTACCACTTTCTTGTTTCAAATTCCAAAACTCCTCTTCCAACTTCCGAAGCTCATGTTTCGGGAAAAACTTCTTAAGCATGAGTTTCTTGAGCTCATCCCATGGCAAGGCCATGGCAACCTCAGCGCCAAGCGTGCGCTTCTCACCGTTCCACCAATTGAGGGAATTCGTCTTGAGTACGCTAGTGGCGTAAGTGGTTTACTTGTCCTCGGGACATTCACAGTGGAGGAACACACTCTCCATTTCTTAAAACCATTAGAGGAGAATAGTAGCACCGTCGATACCGAAGTATTTGGGCGGGTAGGCATTCTTGAATTGTTTGATGGAGCAAGAAATTGGGTTCGGAGTTGTGGATGATGTAGGAGCATTCATAGTTTGGAGTTGAGAGATGATTGTTGGGAGGGCTTCCACAATTCCCTTAGCGATGCGGGAGACATGCTACGACCCGAGTTGCTGGTGCGACGGTTACGGTTGATAAGGAGGGAAGAAGACATGCTACAATGACGACACGTGAAAAAATTATTATGTTTTGGAAAAAAATTTATAACTACGTGAAATTTTGAGTTTTGTGAAAATTCATGAGAATACAAAATAAAATTTTAATAACCTTAACTTAGAGTCTTGATGAAATGGATAATTTGAGAAAATATTCATTCTTAACAAAAATAAAATTTAACAAAAGTCTCGTCGTTGATTTAAGAGTGTGATCGTCACATGACCACGTTTGATACAATGAGTATAGATGATTCAGGTACGTTTGGTGTGACATGCTTTGGCTTAATAAGTTTCACACCCTAACCGAACACTCCAGGAAGGCAATTGGGTCTCGCGGTTGATTGAGATTTATGCACGTTGCACTTCCTTAGGCTCGCAAGCCTTGGTGTCAAGAGTTCGGTGAACAAGTGTGTCCGTCTTACAATTACTGCATATCCGTCACCCGAATCATCCTCAAGGAGGGGGAGTAAAAAAAAGGTGGGATTTCTTAAGGAATTTCCTGATTAAAATCATCCTAGAGTTTTAAAAATAATTTTGATAGTGAGGCATAGCCTCGGAATAAGTGTGCGCTTTTGTGTACAAGAATAATATTAAATCATTAAATAATATTTAAGCTACTGCAATCAATAAATAAATCAGGGTGCAAACACGTAAAGGCATATCGGGTATAAGGACCCTAAGCATGCTACTAGGTCGTTAAATCTAACCACCTATATTATAACCTTCGGCTCTGATACCAATCTGTCACACCCCGACCAAAGGCGGAACATGCCGGTGCGTAACGTATTGATTGGACAGTAGCTCAGAAGACACTAATTAAAGCAATAATAATTATTTAATTTCATTAACATCAAACAAATACACAAATTCAATAAAAAGAAACAATTACATCATGCTTTTGTAAGTTGAATAATATCCTAAGGTAAAACTAAATTCTTCAATCTTGAACAACGTAAATTACTTGTACATATAGCATGTATAAAAATAGAGTTTGTCAACACGAATGTTCGTAAAAGGACATAAGTTTTAGTTGAGATATATATAAATAAAAAGTCACAATTCATATGGCAATGATGAGTATTACAATTCTTATGAAAATGTAACAATTAAACAGATGTGGACCCGTTCCTATTGACAAAAAATCAATGTACTTGGGTAAATGTATGATCATACTAGATGAGGATGAGATACCAACAACCAAACATAAAATAAACAATTAATCACATAGAGCATAATCATAGAGCATGCAATAATCACACATAACATATATTGAATCGTGTTTTGAATAGATGTAGAAATAAAACACGGGTAAAACTGAATAAGGTATACATGCTACCCCCAAAATATAAAAGATGGAAAAAGGGACTTGTAAACTCACCTTAACGAGTGGAAATAAATGATGAGACGATGTTAAGAAGTTAAGATAGAGTCCTCGTGATACGTCGACGAAATTTCCTAATTGTTAACGATAATCTTAATTAATTATAAACGAAATAATAACAACCCTTATGTCGGATTTTGGGTTCGACCGGGTTTTAAAAAATTGAAACTAAAGTATTATTTGTTTAGTTATCATAAAATTCGTGAATAATATAGGTAAACTAGGAAACATAAACAAATAAACTAATGAAACACGACATCCAAGTCAATTTTTATAAGAAAATATTTGGAGTCTTTTAGGGTTTAAACCATTATTATTATTATTATTATTATTATTATTATTATTTGTATTTCGGTTTGATTCTCCAATAGAAAAAAAATGATAATATTATACGAAAGTTAAACGAAAATTTATTTGAACATCTAAAATTTCGGTTCGTTTAGAGAGTTAAATTTAATTAGAAGGACAAATAAAATTTATATGTGAAACAAGTTATCCTTTTTGAATAAAACAAGAGAAAAATAATAATTAAAGAAAAATAATACCTAAAAAACTTAGAGTGGCACTCGAACCAGGGCAGTTGGCCGGTTCAATACCCACACAAACACACTAACTAGTTGGGCTACCAGGTTTGTTTGTTATTATTTGGAAACAGAATATTTTAAACACCCATTCACAAATCCCCAATTTCTTTATGAACCCTAATTTTGTTCAAATCCAAATTGATAACTGAAATCCCTCTGTCAATCAAAATTGACGGGGGGCTTTTGATTGAGGCCTAAAAACGAACAAGATTCATTTAACAATTACCCGGATTGAGTTTGGATTAACGGCCCTGCAGGTTTTCGGCTATGAACACGATCCAAATCTTGATTCTAATGGACTTCTGGGTTAAAATTGAAATGGGGTTTAGTTTCATGATGCTATGAGGACTGTGCGCATCCAACGAATTGGAATAAGCACTCGTATATATAGTGATACGAGAACAAAAAGGTCCGCGGTTTGTTCTTAACGAATATTCAGATCATTAGACGTCAATTAGCTGTTTAATTACATGATTTAGGTCTCGATTGATACGCGTTTGATCAGTTAACAAGTATAAGAATCGTAATCCATGATTTTCGGCTTAACTGATGGAAAAAAATATGGAAGGGGATGGGGGTTTCTTGGCCGACGAGATATGGGAGAGAGAAGAGAATGCTTTAAAGCAAATTTACATTTTGAGTCCTGGAGCTTTGGCTTGTTAATCAAGATAGGGTAAAATATAGTTAAGGGGTCAAAATTGCACATGCTGAAAAGTTTTCATAACTCGTTTAACTAATTAAAGAATTTTTAGTGACGTGTAAAGGAATAACGGTCAAAGATTTAATAAACAATAAATTTATTGTTTGGTTTAACTACCAGTAGTTTGAATAAAATAAAACATGAAAGAAAATATCATAAATAAATGTTAAACGGGTCGGCTTTTCGGGTTCGAAAAATAACGAATGTTACACAAACCATGTATCGTCAATATTCCACAAGCAATCCTTGAGCCACCTGAAAGCAAAAATAGAAAACACGCGGCCAACAAAAGAAAGCAAAAACCCCCAAAAATAAACAAAAACATACTACTGGGTTGCCTCTCGGTAAGCGCTAAGTTTACAGCAGAGTCTTCAGCCGGACTCGCTCCCGAAATCTCAATGAGGTGGCTTTTCTTTTATCCAACCCTGGTCTAACCCGTTTAGTTACACCCGTCTAACATATTTAATTAAATAACATATAGTGAAACTAAAGAGTCATTTAAAAAATTCAAACGGGTCGGACCACCAATACTTAAACTTACCCGGACCAAACCTAACACGTGACATATAATGAGGAAAATGGTTATTCTTGGATTTCAGTGTTGTCCTATAATTCTTAATTTACCATTTTTGAACCCTTAAAACGTGTCGATCCAAGCATTTTCGCGCCCTCTTCTGTGGATTTGTCGATTTAGGTGGCGATCCAATATCTAGTTCCTCCACAGACCTGCTAACCTTCAAATGATATGGTGAAGAATCAACTACCACCATATTCCGATCCACCTCCGTTGCCACTTCCTCTTCTTTTTCTTCTTCTGGTGACGTTTTGATATCCATTGTTGGCTTCCCAATGATTAGTGTTTCTAAATAGATAAGATCGCCAACAGGGTTAAATTCTTCATGTTATTCAAAAACTGGTAAACCCACCAATTCATCACCAAACTCATCCTCCCAAGATGGTACATGCTCCTCCTCTTCGTCATCTTCCATCTGGTCAACTGGCTCCACAACGACATCTTCACTCGGATTCGTGTAATCAGGTAGCTCCAACTCCTTCTCTTCTATCACGCCCTCATCATCATCACTCCAGAAGTCATCATCGGTTTCATAGACGGATTCTTGCTCCTTGTAAGAAAAATTCTCAATTTGAAATCTAGCACTTATCTCGTTTAACCTAGCTTCGAATTCCTCTATCTTACGGATTGTTTCTAATTCTATCAACTTATCAAGCCTGGCTTCCATCGCCTTAATCATTTTGAGTCTTTCACGTTCCTCTTGTTCGGATCTTTCCAACATCATCTCTTTCCAACATCTTTGATATAAAATACTCCTAAACTGACTCGATCTATTAAACATATTAACTAGACTCGATAAAACAAAACAAAAACTAAATAATCCTAAATACGACTAGACACGCTAAATCTAAGACTTGGACTCACAAGACACACCACAACTCAAGACACAAAAGACCAATTAACCAATTAAGTTCAATCAAAGATAGTTTCGCTATCGCCTAAGTATCCCCGGCAACGGCGCCAAAAACTTGATGTGCTGAACGCGATCTATAAAATATTAACCTAATCTAGACACTCTAGTTTTAATTTATAAATCTAGACTATCCTAATGCTAGACCACTAGACAGTCAAGTGTACCTATCAACTGTAGTAAAGCCTAATGATGTCCGGATATCGAACCCACGGGACACCAGCGACGACTAAACTAGACTCTGACTAATAACTTACATAACTAGATTAAAATTGATTTTTGTGTTTTTTTTTTTTATTATTTGCTATAAACTAAAGAATACTTAAACTAAAACTAGACACGAACAATCAGACTGGAACTCAAATAGGGTGAAACAACTACCTAGGCAAGGAATCCTACTAGTCAACTCGTAAGCTCTTAGAATTAGATTTATGATTGGTAACCTATATCTAAAAATATGAAACTTAAGGAATTACTAAAGTATGCTAGATCACCTCCCGGTCTCACCAACAATACCTAATAACCCTAAATATCATGTAAAGCTCAACGATTTAATGGTTCGGATCACTTCATGGTCTCACCTTACCTAAATATGCTAAGGTACCCAAAGATTAAATTACCTCTCGGTCTCTCTAATCACAAAACTCCCTAACGCGTAAGGGGGTATTCTTATTAAATTCGGTTATAATTCGGATCATTAAGAATTTAAGTGAATCTAGGGTATCTCACTCCCGTGTAATCACTACCCAAACCCGCAAAAGACCAAAACAGGCGACACTTAATTACCTCCCAGTCTCTCAAGTGATAGAATATAAGGTATCTCTAAACTCTCAAATCGTTCCTGTTGAATACGTTAACAATAAACCATCAACTAGTTGTAAACACACAATAAATAACCTAATATGCATTCATACATGAAAGACATTCACAAAGACGCATATGGAACAATTAGTTGATAATTAATTAACACCAAATATGCATATGCATCACAACTAAATAAATTAAAAACTTTACCAAAACATGAACCAATCAATAATAATCCAAAACCATAATTAAAACAAGTCTAAAAAGTATTCATCCAAACCCAAGTAGTATAATAGTTTAGCCAATCATAATAATCGATGAAACAAAGATATAACAAGTATTACGGTTCATCGAAAAAGAAATAAAAAATAGTTGAGCTGCTAGCATGCATGTTTGTTTTTCTTTTACGCCACAATTCTCCAAGCTTCTCCTCTAGTTGAACCTTCAACAGGGTTGAGCCCCTAGTTGTCAACCTTCTGTCCAAATTCCTCCACAGTCGTCCACCACACCCTTTTTTTCTCTAACTTCTAATTCCCTTTATATTAAATAAATGTGTTGTTGTTATGAGAGCCCTCGGCCTTTTTTCCTTTCTTGTGAACGCGTTTTTAACTTCCAAATCCAATAGCCGACCTTTTGTGTTTTAGCAAGCCCATGACTAGCATGTTTACTTTCTTTAAGTCCATTTAATATGATTATGAAGCCCAATACTTAAGAATTTTCAACATTCCGATCCCTGTTACAAATTGTATTTCAATAAATAAGTAAGTTACTTTTAGCATTGAAACTAATTTAATTCTTAAGACTTGTATTTGTTTTTTTTCCACGTAGAACTTTCAAATAAAAAAAATTTAACTAAAAACCCATAAATGTATTAATTACAATAACAATTCAATTAGTTGTGCAACATTTATAAACTTGATTTTCAAAATGTGAAGTTCTAGTTAGATATTTTTTCTCATTTGTCTCAAGCTTAGTATAAATGCACTATTTTAGCTCGTTGTTTCACGAAATTATTAAATTCAAACATGAGCCAAATATAAATATATTTAATAAAAACGTGACTCAAAATACTTAAAAGTATAGGAAATGTTTACATAATATTATGTATATATTAGACCACATCAATAATCAATACTATTGATCATCTTAACTATTCATGCAAAAAAGACAACAAAATTTTAAAGCTGCTAAATTTTGAGGTTTAAGTCAAGTTGGGGTGGTCTGGTACGATAAAACTGAAAACAAACGGGTCTTAACTGTGTAAACCACTGAGTTATATAAATTAAAAAATTGTTGGATCTTACTTGTTCTGGTAAAGATCAATGCATGAGTTTAAGTGGACAACAATATCGGGCAGTTTTTGTGTTTTTCTAAGCTTTAAAATAATCTTTGTGTTTTTAAGACTATATTTTACGATTTTGAATCCATGTTATTAAGCTTTTTCAGGGACGAGAAAAGAGTGAGTATGAGGATATTTGATATAATGATAAATATATATATTTCCCTTGTATATTTTATATATTATTTTATTAGTTTTTGTTTTTTTTGTTAAGATTTGTTTACTACTAAAATATTTGTGTTTTGTAGGTTCCGGAAGTTGATCGTAGTTGAAAAAGGTGAAAAACGAGTCAGAATAAGCCTAAACGAGAAGCCGGAACGCATAAGGAAAGGAACCGGAAGGAGGACCCCCCCCCCCCCCACCTTCCGGCAGGGGGCAGACCTGGTAGCGCGGCGCCTAGAGGCCTTTTTTCTAGAAAGTTCCATAATTTGATCAGGTTTTGGGCCCAGTTCGCTATATAAACACCCTTAACCTTAACCTAAAAATCCCCTACAAACCAGAGCTGAATTTGGAGTTTCTTGGAGCTTAGGATTGCAATATTTGGTGGTTTTGAAGGCAAAAATCATCCGGTGAAGCGCTACTTGATCAAGATCAAAAACTACGGGTTTTATCGCATTTAATCCTTTGTTTCTACTGTTTTCACCATGTTTTTCTTTATGATTATTTTGTTTGATTTTAAGATGCTAGGCTAAACAATATAGACTGCCTAGGCTTATGATAAACCTGTTTTAATGTTTGTATTAATTGGGATTTTCTTTTCGTTATGGTTTTATGAATAAGTAAACAGTTTGATTTTATTTAATTGATGCATGTGTGTGTTTGGTTTTGATTGACGAGTTTTATTATTCCACATTATCCTTAGTGATTGTCTTACATATAATAGGATTTTGTTAGATTATTTATTGTGTGTTATTGACTAGTTTATGATTGATTTGCAATAAGATTCTAGGAATAATATTATTAGTCAAACGAATAAAAGTGTGTTGCTAACCTAAAAAGTTGTAAGGTGATAGGTTATTGTTAGATCTTTGTTGATTAGGATTGCTAGATTTAATTCTTCGTAATGAGTCCCTCTAGGTTTGATTGGTTAACATTGTCTAGCGAGTCAATTGAGTTTATTAAGTTACATTTGTTTTTCGCGCTGTAAGGTACGATTTCATTACAAAGGTTCCCGTTCATAATTAATTAAATAACTGTAAGGGAGTTTAGTATATAAACTAGTGTGTCTTAAAACTTATTAGAAACTCATATGTGTCTTCTTGAGAAATGTCAGGGATCCTGTTCAGGTTTTCTTTTGAGTGTCTATTTTACGATCCCAGTTTCATAACAAGTATTTTCCAATTAATTGATAACTGCAACTTAGGGGATTCAAGCCTAGGTGGTTTTCTTTGTAACAACTCGGGTCTTCTTATAATATATTAGATAATAGTAACCGACCCGTTTTCGTCATTAGGTAATTTTAATAAAAAAGGCATCGCGTTTATCGAGACATTAATATTTTATTATTATTGTTTATTATATTTAATTATTATATCAAAATAACTTTGATTTATATACATATTTCGCCATAAAGTAAGTTCTAACTCATTATGTGTCCATATAATAACTTCAGGGACGAATCTGCAAATTTAATTAAACATTATATTATATTATAACCCAAACCCGTTTACTCAAATCCTTAGACCCGTATCCATGACCCAAAACTCCAATTCCGCAACCCATTTATTTTCTTGCACCGTAATTGTCGGATTATATTGTAAATTGATTTCCTTAGGGCGCATTCGTTTCACAGAATTCGTGGGAATTCAAAGGAATTGGAATTAAAATCCTATGACATGGCGTGTTCGTTTCGTTGGAATTGGAATCTTAATTCCATTTTGGTGTGTTCGGTTGACAAGGAATTGGAATTGGAATAGGAATTGGAATTCAATTCCTTCAAATTCCTTTAAACAAAGGGATTCTAAATCCTTCCATCATGTGAAGGAATTCAAGTAAATTTGAGGGAATCTTCAATTGGGCGACTAACATGGTCGCGTTTGGGTCGACATTTCGGGTGTGTTCACATTCAGGTGGACGCTCTGAGTCTTAGCGCTTTCAGCTCAATGCTCCGGGCCGGGTCGCGTTTGGGTCAACGCCCCGGTTCAGCACGCATTTGGTTCGGCGCCCCGCGTCAGTTTGTGTTTGGCTTGACGCCAGGGTCAGTTCGGCTCAACCCGACCCAGTCCACCGACGCCCCGGCCATTTCATGGACCAAAGCGAAACAAAGAATAGAAACCGAAATGAAACGAAACCGAACTAACCAAAACGAAACAGAAACAAAAACATAAACGAACAAAAAAAACTAACCAAAATAAAAGTTAAACCGAACTGAGTAAACCGACTAAAATGAATCAAAAAAGGGAAATGAACAAAACGAAACAAAAAATTAAACCCGAACGGAAACAAAAAAACGACATAAACGAACCAAAAAACCGAAACCGGCATAAACCAAAAAAACAGAATAAAATAAGCAAAAAAACGAACTTGAACCAAACATAAACCAAAAAGAACATCATAAACGAACCAAAAAAACCAAAACGGGCCGAAACCCAAGAAAATTAACAAAATAAGCAAAAAAAAACGAACTTGAACCAAACACAAAACGAAAAAATTGAACAAAATAAGCAAGAAAAAAAGAACTTGAACCAAACAGAAATAGAAAAAAACGACTTAAACGAACCAAAAAAGCCGAAACGGGCCGAAATCTCAAAAAAATGAAAAAAAAAAAAAAGAAAAAAAACGAACTTGAAGAGAACAGAAAAAGAAAAACCAACCTAAACAAACCAAAAAAATCGAAACCAAGCCGGAACAAAACCCAATAAACTAACCAACTGAAGCAAAAAAAACGAACCAAAATGAAACTGAAAAAATAACGATACAAATAAAACGAAAGCGGGCCGGGTCGGTCGGGTGGAAGCGGTTCGGATCACCAGCGGGCCGGATCGTCCAAAAACGTTGTGGTTCGTCGGTAGAGCGGGTCAAAGTGATTGCCTTCGACTCATTGGTCAACCAAACACGTTAGATGGAATTGGGATTCCAGTTTCAGCAAATTCCACTCCTATGGGAATGTGTAAATTCCAATTCCTTTAAATTCCAATTCCTATGCAAATTCCAATTCCAATTCCGTGAAATGAACGCGCCCTTAGATCATTTGTATTAAATGATAACTATCGGCCTAATTCTCAAACCAATAAGGAAATAAGATCGTTTGATACGTTTTCATAATATAATACCCAAGCCGTCTTCAACCTAATTGATATTATACCTAAATAGCTCATAATAATTCAATTAAACTCGTGCATATCTCCATCATAACTGAGCGACCATAACCCTGGAAGGAATTTGATTATCTCAACCTTTAAATATGATTTTTCCCGTTGTTATAGAGCCGTCGGATTGTTGTATGATTTAGCCATCGATACGTGATCATTTGAGGTAATTCGTATGTGTTTCTGATTCGTTTTTATCCTATAAAAATAACCCTAACATTGATTAAGCAACTATATAATGATTGAACGATTGGGATTTCTAGGGTTCATGTATCACTTGGGGTTAATTAGTTCTGTATTAAAGTTATTGTTTTCGTTCTTTACTCAAGTAACACCCCACCCCAGCTGGTTTGGTGTGCGTGTGATTAGGTGCTGAGCCGGCCAGGGCGCAGGTTCGAGCGTGGCCAGCCCAGTTTTGTTGTTTTATTTTTTTTATGGTTCAAAGGTTCACTAAATTATTCAGATTATTTTTAAATATTAAATAAAAATTATTTTAGCAAACCGACATCCGTAAGCTCATGTTTATTGACAATTAATCTCGTTACAAGATTCGTATATATATATGTATGTATTGTATGTATGTATGTATGTACGTATGTGTTTTAGGTATATATAAAAATAAACTTTATTTTTTTATTAAAACCCGACACCATTATTGGTATTTTCTCGTCGTTGAACGTCTTTACAAATTTCTTATATTTATATATTATATATATGTATTACTCTTTTTAAACAAAAATTATAATAAACATGTTAAACGTATTATCTATGTTTATATCGTTAGATATTCATTACAAGTTTCAAAATATAATCTTATTATATATTTAAACGTTTGTATTAAATTATCTAATATATCAAAAGTTATATTTGTTTATGTATACGTTTATTATTGCTTTATTTTTATTTAAATATTATTTAGATAATTATATAATTGTATAATATTCAACTCATATTTATTTATTTAAACAAATAATAATGATTTCGCAATAACAATAACAATAGAAATGCATTCCATCAATCAATAATATTATAATCCCAAACATAACTCAAATCATCTCGAAATCCTAAATTCATTATTCGTGTTTTATTATTTATAAGTAACTCATAATATTATATTATTAAATTAGGAATCCATGATGGTAAATCCCGAAGGGGTTCATCTTTCTCACATCATCATCATTGTAATTTCATTCTTCTAATTAGGTGAGTAATCACTCCCCTTTTTTACTTATTTTAAACCTTTTGAGAACATATGTGTATTTTACAGTACTTCTTATTATTAATATCCACATTGGAAAATGCTATCCTTGTGTGTATATCAGTTTACGTCTAACTTGTTATTTGCTTACTTTGTAAGGCCCCAGTCCCGGTGCCCTACATTGGACGTTGGATTTACTCATAAACACAGTTCTAACTATCATAGTTAAATAAAACTTTTCGCGGAATAGATAAATGACAACCATTCATTACATAAGTCTTGAAATTTAAATCAATAATAAACATGTCTTTTAGTTAAACCATTATAAATAAAGTCTTTAGATGCCAGCTTCTTTATTCTTCTGCCATGTGACCCTCCTCTAGCCAGCTATCCCATCCTACTCACTTGCGTGCATACTAAAAGTCAGCTACTCTGAGTGAGTTCTAGTTAATCAGGCAATCTACAATACATTCACATACTTACTTATACGTATCCAAATATACATATTACTTACTTAACCTGTTCGTCTTTCTTTCGTACGTACATAAGTATATACCTTTATTCTTACTTTCATTCTTTCTTTTGTACTTTCATATTTTAATCTTACTTTGCATACATACTTATACGTTTTAAAAAGCCTTATGCCATATATCCTCACAGATATTATTAGGGTCTGTCAACCTCTTTCACAGATATTATTAGGGTCTTCCACCCTCCTTCACATATATTATTAGGGCCTGCCACCCCTTTACCGTCAATTCATACATACCTTCCTTTTTCTTTTACGTTATTATATACTTTCATACATACTCTTAATCTTTTATACATCATACATACATCATTTGTATACATTCATATGTCATACATACATCATACATAAACATTCACATAGCATACACTTACCACTTAAGGTAAATGTATTAACTAATCATAACGAGTATGCACACAGCCCCGAAAAAATAACAAGGAAATGGGGCTAGAAACTCACTTGGATCCTCTTTCTTTCTGAGTTTATAGTAATACCCTTCCTTAGCTGTGCACGGCTAACTGTATAATAATTACAAGTATCAATTAATCATTTCTAACTACATCATACATCTAAGTTATTATAACCCCTAGCTACGGGGGTCCGGAGCAGCGTCCCTGGCTGGGTTCGAGCTGGCAGGTCAGCTTGGAAAAATTTATTTATATTTGCTGTCCTTTACTAAAAAGTTCATCAGAAAATTCTAAGCGAATGAACCTTAATCGAATAGAATTTGGTCATGTAATCGAATCAAATGGGTTCCTCAATCGAATTGAATGGTTCAGCCTCTATTCGAATGGGTCCCACTCGAATCAAACCTTCTATTCGAATGAAACATCAGTTCGAATCAACCTCCCATTCAAATGGACCCTCCATTCGAATCAAATCAAACCCTCTATTCGAATGAGTTCTCCATTCAAATCAAACCTCAATTCGAATGAACCCTCTGTTTGATTCAAATATTCTTTTCGAGTGGGTCTCCATTCGAATCAAACCTCTATTCGAATGAACCCTTCATTCAAATCAGCCTCTATTTGAATGAACCCCCTGTTCGATTCGGACATTCTATTCGAATGGGCCCTTTGTTCGATTCAAATGGTATCTGCACCTTTTTCCTTCTTTCTTTTCTTTTCTAATCGAATGCTTTCTTTTCATTCGAATATACCCACTGTAGGGTATTAACACCTTTATCATAATTATTACCTCATATATTAACACGCGTTCTCATTTTTCAATGTTGTATCATCTCCTAAACATTTTCCTTTCTATCTTAGACCAAGATCTAACGTACTTATCAATAAAGTTTACACCTTTATTGATTTCAAACTCGTTTAAGCCAGATCTAGGGTTATTATATGAACCGTTTATACTAACGAGTCCATTAAGTCCACTTTTAACATAAAGTTTATATTTTTATGGCATAAAAATACCTGATTTGCGTTAGTATCAAATCTTAGGATAAACCGTTCTTTAAAACACAATCTTTATACATAAAACGTACCTTTTGACGCATGTTAAGCTACGGGTTAGCTTCTTGTATAGCTACGGACTTGTTCTTGCTTGCTCAGCTAAATATCTAAATAAATCTAAGCTTGGTTCTTGGATTTCGGATCTCGGTCGTAAGGTTGAGAGTGTTTGTGTGTGTGTTGAGTATGTAAGGAGGCTAGTGGATAAATTTGAGAGATTTTAGGGTTTAAGGGGTTTATATACCCTTAAACCCTTGGACCAAAGGCACATCACCATCCCTTATTCCATCTTTTATTAACTAAGCCCACACTCTATTATTTTATTTAACTTAATTAAATATTAACACACTTTTAATAAACACGTTTCCTTTTATTATTATCAAAAGTAGGATGTTACATACTTGCTTTATTTTTACCGCATTCGGAGAGGTCCATCATAATAGTATGATCATACGACCGTCGCAGTGGACGATGTCCAATCGCATGACAATGGTTTCACCGACAACTCATCTTTGGTAACCAGTGCCCGATTCGCATGGCAACGGTTTAGCTCTTTCTTTATTATTTTTTTGAATTGTGTACATGCTAAGGCTTAATTGGTTGTCTCACAGGAACAGTTTGCGCTTTCTTTTATATATTATATTATATCTCAAGTTAACTGGTGTTTTACTCACTCAACATGTGTTGTTGACGAATTTATTTATATTTTATACACATATGGAAGTTATCGTGTGAATTAATATTAGGACTTGTTGAAGAATTTAGGATTGATATCCTAGAAGAGATATAATCAAGACTTAGATTTGTATTTATTGTTTTGTTTAATGAATTGTACTTTGTATTTGATTATTTGAATATTTAATAAAATTTAATAGATATTGTCACCTTTAATATTGCATGATAGTACATTGAGAGCTGTGAGCAATCAGTTCGCGCCCCAACATTTCCGCCTTAGGTTGGGGTGTGAGATTATTTATCATCTGAATCAGTTAAATTAAAGTGTCTTGTGTTTTATTAATTAGTTATTTTTATTAGTTTAATATTAATTAATTCAACCCCCCCCCCTAAACAAAATATAAAAATAAATAGACATGTCGGTTTTTTGAGTCTAATTGGTTAATTTACATAATTTAAAGTGAATGTGAATTCGATATCCGGACTTACTTAGCTTTACTGTAGTTGATCGGTTCACTTGCCGGTTAGTAGTTCTAGTTAAGTTTAAAAGTCTAGAAATTATTACTTAGTATCTAGATTAGCGTTTTTTTATATAACTACTTTTAGCACATCACCTATCATGTCGTGTCCTATTCGTTTACTTCGTTATGATATTCATCTTAGTTATATCTCTAAGTTAGGACATAGTGTCGGGATTTTCTCGCGGGACCAACTAATTCGCTTTAACCATCTACTCATTACCGATTTTCTCATTTCGTGTGAGTTTCCATAACCCATTTTTATTACTTAACCTTTTGTGGTGTAACGTGCTACGATTTTATTTCTATTTTATTGTTTCAAGTTTGCAAATCAATTCTCTTACTTGTCATGTGATGTTTCATTTATCTATAACTGTCTATGAACCGTGTGAACTATATATTAGTTGTTTACGACTTTTATTGATAGAAGACTCATACACATACACATACTCATAGTTGGAGAGTCCGACATGACGTACTCGCACCGCCTAATTATTCAAATTATGTTGGAACGCATGATGGTTCTCATTCTCCCATTATTTCAGATTCGGTCGAAAGAACGGGATGATCTATTGGCTTTTTGGTCATTCATTTACTTTATGGTTATATGTTACATAATTGACAAGTGAATTGTGATTCAGTTTTACATATTATACATATATCAACCTTATGAATTCTCACTAATATTATTGTTGACAAATTATATTATCATCAACGTGCTACAGGTTATATGATGCAAGGTTGAAGAAAATTTAGTTGGACTTTTGGGTTTATATAATTAAAAAATATTGTTTGTATTTATCAATGAAATGTTATTTGTTGAGAACAATTGTGTACTTGCGAATATTTGAAACGAAATAAATATAATTATTATCACTTTAAATAGTGTTACGAGCTTATGAGCAATATTTAACGTACCACCCCGGTATATAGTCTGTCTGAAGTCGGGGTGTTACACAACATTAATAGTTTTATTTGTAACTTTTTTGTATTTAGGTCTACATATTATGTCTTCTTTTTATCTTTGTGTTCTTAAAAACGGATGTAGAATATTGTGTAACAACTCGGGATTTCAAATTATTATTTATTAACCGTTACCCGACCCGCTTTCGCTTTCGAATAATGTTAATCAATAAAATATTTATAATATTACATCATATTTCTTTTTCTTTGTTTATTAATATAACTTTGTAACATATTCAAAATGCACCCAAAACTATAATTTAAACATATTTTTGTAGCCATAACTAAACTCAAGGGACTAATCAGCAAAATCTATTAATATTATGAATTTTTAGCCGGAAACCCGTTTACCCAAACTTCAAACTCGTGACCTGTTAATAGCTTGCACCATAATCTTCGTGATATAGTTGGATTTGATTTGCCCTTATCTTTTACACATTTAATTCATCGTACACTATCAATTTAATTAGGAAATAAGATCATTGTGATTCGTATTTTCATATTAACGAACCGTCCTTAAACAAGCGATATATACATTGTCTATGGATCAAACTAATTCAATTGATCTGGTCTACAATATCCCTGTGTCATCACGAACATAACCCCTCAAGTAATTGAACTTTAACGCACGTCCAATACCCGTTCCGCTTCATCATCACGCCGTCGACTGTTGTGGGTGTTCAGCATCAATTCGTCACTTTAATAGGAATCTTTGTCGGTGTATCTCGAAGGGTTCATCATTCTCATATCATCATTTTATTTTTTTCATCCGATCAGGTGAGTACCACATTCCCTTCTTTTTACTCGTTTTCCACGTTTTGGGGACATATGCGTAAATTATATTTCTCATATATACTTATACTCAAAACTGCACCTATTGTCTTATGTGTTAACAACTTATACATTACTTGTTTATGTGCTTATTTGCTTTATATGCTTCCGCATTCGGAAAGGTCCAACATAATCGCATAATAGTATGATCATACGCTAGTCGTTATAGCCTTTGTGCTTCTCGACATCTCAGTTATACTTGCTCATTTGGTTAATTTTTTCTTATCATATGACTTGTTGCAATTACTTATTCTTATATAAACTATATGTACATTTAAACTAGTGTGTTTCTCACTCAACCTTGTGTTGACAAAAGTACTTTAGTTTCAACGCATTTGCAGGTATTCATGTGATGTGAAGTAATTAGAAGATCACTTAAGGATGTATGCTAGAAGAAAATATTAACAAGATAATATTATTTATGATTTATATTTGTGTTGGTTCATTTTTTTAACGAGACAAAAAAAAAACTTCACTATCGCTGAGAATTATGTCGGTCGCTTAAGTTTGAAGGACATGTTCTTGAATATGTTTGGTCCTTGTATGTACTTGTAGATTCAGAGGATAGCCATTAACCTAATAACTGAAAACATCTGGGGCGGTTGTGATGAGTTTTTATTCCTTCGCTGAAAATTATGTCGGTTACACTCAGTTGGAGGGACACATATTCGTATGTGTTTGGTCCTGCTAATCCACTGGATTTTTGGGATAGCCATTCACCAAAAGGCTTTGAAGTGACTGGGGCGTCTGAATGTAAACTTTTTTTTGGGGGGAAATGATATACTTTTTCAGTCTATAGCTTCTCATGAAGCTTCAAAATTGGTGTTAAATTGAAAATTTGATCCAACCTTTGGATAATGATAGATAAACTGATTTTGTGAGCATAACGGGTGAAGTTATTAGGCTTAAAAGACTTTAGAACGTCCACTGTTTGGTACGGTAGCTTTCCATGGTGTGTAAAAGCAGAAGTGATACAAACTAAATCTACTCGATTTACTGTGGAGAGTCATTTTGAAATGTGCATGTCTCCACATATATCTCTCCGAGTGATACGTAGAAAAGTGATTACCCAGTCACACATGAGCCCGTTAGTGTCTTGATCCCCGTATATATTGTGTTATCTTTCTGCAGTGATCCAGATTCGGGACTTGCAGGTGTTTGTTATGGTTCTTAAATTCAATATATATATATATATAGCTGATACAATATGGGTGAGACACCAATTGAGTATTGGACGTGCTTAATGTAAAGATTATAAAGTCGACTCACATGAACATTGTTTAATCAGACACTACGGGTCGAAGTCAAATCGGGGTGATCTGGGGAAAGCCAAATACGCCTTGAGAATAGATAGGAGGCATCACAGTTCTCTAAGTGATGTCCATCTAAATTTTGAGCCTAATTGAACCTAATCTGTATCACTAAAGCAATGAAAATCATGCTAAGTTTCATACCTGCCTTCAACCTGTTTCTCTATGTCATAATAATGTTGAACATGAATCCATGTGATAGCCTCTTAATCAGTATGATTCCATGTTCGGTTCTTTTCTTAAACATGCAGGGTTCTCGAAAAGACTGAAATTTGATCCCGTCTATTTAGATTTCTTCCGTATTATTTTTTTCTTTATACTATTGTTGAAAATCTGTTTTGCATATAAATTTTGGGTTATTCGTACTTGACATAAAGTTTCAAGTTTTAAAGTTAACTTCGCTATGGCGAAGTTGTTTAAAATGGTGAAGTTATCTTAACTTTGCCTATGAGGTTTTCTGAAAGTATAAAAGGACCTCATAGGTCAAATCTTGTCAAATAAACCCTCACAAACCCTCGACGAACCTATCAGAGAAATCAACCTTGCTCTATCATCGTTTTTGTCTTCGTTATTGCGTGAAAAAGGTCTATACACTCATTATGTTTCAAAATTTAATACCTTTGCTCGTCATTAACCCTAACTTTGTCCGATTATGATGTTTTTAGTCCTTATTTTAAAATTATATTCAATCCTTGTTCTGTGTTACGAGATTGGTAACATTACGGGTTCCATGGGGCTAATTAGACAGTTTTGTAGCTAGTTTGATCTTCTGATTGTTGTTGTCTGCAATGGAAATGGCTTTTGATTTCTGCACTGTTGTGGCAGCGAAGTTATCCTAACTTCGCTTCACAACAAACTTCGCTGCTACAATGTTGGGCGATGTTATTCTTAACATCGCTGTCTCACTAACTTCGCGGATACCTTTCTAAGCGAAGATACAAGTGTATGTGTATTAAGTCTAACTTAACTCGTTTACTTTGCAGATATGATAGCTATAGCAGGTGCGGGTGGTATAGGTGGTGATGGAGGAGACGGGGATAAGAGACAGTTTTTCCCGGTACATAACATGTATGTGGCGCTAGATCCAGATGCTCGTGGAGCTGACGATTACTCGAAGATTATCGCGTTCCTCATTCGCTCAAGAATTTTTCACGCTACCTCTACAACTCTTCCGATATCTTTACCAAATATTGAAGACTTTTGGAGAACAGTTGAATATGATTGTCGTGTTGAACCTCCAGTTATGCGTGCTACAGTCAATCAGCAAGTGGTACAGTTCTCAGCTAATCAGATTCGGGAGGCTCTACAGTTCGGAGTTGAAACCACTCAGGATCCTACTGAGTTTTCAGCTACTTTCAGAAACGGGGCTTTTCTTCGTATGGGGTACTCGGGTCCGTTTAAGGACTCACAACGCAGAAAGGGATTTCTATTAGACTAGTGGCGCTTCTTAATGCACGTGTTGATTGTGTGCATGTCTGGTCGTAAGGCTGGATCCTATGGTATGGGTGCGACAATGCAGTCTGCTATGACCGCGTTGACATATAATAAACCGTATAGCTTCAGTCAAATGGTGTTCTATGAGATTGATCGTCAAAGGTGAGCTGTGGCTCGGCAACGGTTCTTGATGTATCCTAGATTTTTACAAATGATTCTTATTCACATAGCTCCGAATCTTCCACAGCGGCGTCCTATTTCTTTTGTGGAAAGTGTGACTAAGCGAATTTTTGCACTGTGTCAAACATCAAGTGCACGGAGCAAGACTGAATGTCGTCTGAGGCACACTGCTTTGTTTGGATATCCCGTGAATCCTGCTTATGTTGCACCACTAGATGATGGCTTTAATGATCCTGTTCCACCACAAGTCGATATTCCTCAACCACCTCCTGCGATTCAACCACCACATGTAGTACAAGAAATTCCTGTTATTGACCCTATCGCGGCTCCCGCCGAACAGGTTGATCTTGATGTTGCTTTTGGAGGTTAAGGCTTCATAGATATGGATACAGTTGATCCTTCTGAATTTCAAGCCTCGTTAGTTGATGTTACTTGTGTGCATGTTTCGTTGGTTGATACTTATGTGGGTCCATCTATTACCTCGGTTGTGGATTCTGAGGAAACTTTGTCTGTTTCTTCTACAGATGATGTTGTTAAGGGGCAATGGGTTCTAGCTACTCAGGAGAAGGTACATTGGAAACGAAAGAAAGATTCTGATGATGACAGTGAGTCTGATTATGAGCAGGAAATGTATGCTCTAGTTCGGAGATCAAAGAAGGCCAAGAGTGGTGAAAGCTCGCGCGTGGTTCACTTGCTCTCCGCGATTATCGAGTTTGTCTACGCTTATTTCATCTTCACCGGCACCCTTGGTAGTGACTTCTGGTTCATTATCGGTTCCTTTGTCAGCACCATCTATTGCACCCTCAATGGTACATGTGTCTACACCAAAGATCGTTTCTTTATCACCTCCTTCTGTTACCCCATCGGAGGTGGTTGCTATGTTTGTTGAATCCACAGTGGTGGCTACTGCTGGGTCTTCTGTCTCAGTTCCACCTCCAGTTACTATATCGCCTACATCTGATATTCCAGTAAGCTTGGGCATTCCACCGCCATATGCTCAGGATACTTCTCACATGTCATTTGATTTTGACACTACTTTGTCGGATTCTGAGCGGATTGCAGCTCTGGAAAGGGTTGTTGCTGAGCAGTCAAGAGTGAATGCTATTCAAACTCAGGCTATCAAACATCTGGTGGCTGAGAATCAACTTTAGACCGCACTTCTTGGTGAACATGGTAAGCTTTTTAATGCTTTGAAATAGTTCTTAGCATCTCAGGAGGAGACTAGCTGCAAAGGTGATGAGTTGAGAACAAAGAGGAGTCATGATAGAGATGATGATCCCAATGCATCGAAAGATCCAGGTGGTGAGCTGCCAAGAACTGAACAAACTCTTGGGGCTTCCACATCTCAGGGGGAGTCTACTACTCCATCTGGCAGTGCAAGTGGTGAGACTGTTGTGGTAGACGATGAGGATGATATGGGTGAAGATGTGTTGTCTTTGAGTGAGATGGAAAATATTGGTGAATAGATTGAAATCGACAGTGGTTTAGAGGAACGTGAGATACCTGATGATAGTATTGAACATGATATTCCTAGTATTGGTCATGATCAGCTGGGTCAAGATGATAATGTGTCGGGTGATTTTGAATGGGAGGAACAGCCAAGGTGGAAAGAAGAATATGCTCAGTGGTTTATCAAAACAAAGAAGTCAGTGGTACCTACGATGTTCAAGAAGATTATAATATCAAAGGTTATGCTAAATCGAAGAAGGGGATTATTTGTTGGATTTATGATGATCAACTCATGTTGTTTGTGATCAAGAGGTATGATGGGATTCAGTATTTTGCTAAGAGATTGAGATCATTAAATTCATTGCTTTAGTGTGAGGTGAAGGATTTGGCTCGTTTAAGGCTGATTAATAGGAGTGGGGACAGGTTTGCTAGCTGGGTTGGTAAGATAGTGTGGAGTGAAGTTAAGGAGAAAAAGTTTGAGTTGTTGAAACCTCAAAAGGGGAAGTTAATTGAAGATACTAAACGGGGAATGCGGGCAGATGGCAAGCCGTGGATGGTGATGAAGTACAACCCTATTCGGTGTATGAAAGAGGTTCCAATGAAGATCATGCCTCAAGACGTGATGAAAGATCTTAAATGGTGGTACGTTGATTGTGAAACTGCTGAGGCTGTGATGGAAGATTAGGATGAACAGGAGATCTTGAGGGTGTATGATCCTATGCACCTGGTTAACTTGTCTCAAGCTGATTTGCAGGTACTTAATGAAAAGAAGATGTTTTATATTCCTGCTTGGAAAGATGAAGCGAAGAAATATCAAAGGGTGGTCTCAGTTTGTGTGAGAAAAGGTGTACATGCTTGAAGATGGAAGGTACGGCTTTTTGGATTACATGACGAGACGAAGCTATAAGAGAAATGAAGCTACTGCCAAGGGGGAGTCTGTTGGTGCATTATGTCAGTAGTGCATTAGTCTCGAGTCTATCGTGTCTGTAATCGTTACATTGTTTATTATGTCTTGATGAACTTGCTATTTGGTTATTTGGTTTTAGCGAACTTGTGGTTTGGCGAAGTTAGGGACAACTTCGCCTAGGGTGTTAGGCGAAGTTGTCGTGGTTATATAAACCTAACTTACGCCTTCTTGTAAGGTTTTTTGGCAGACTTGTTTTGTAAGACATTGATAGACTTGTTTGGTGTTTTGGCTCTTTACATCGAATAACAAGTAATCCGTTGTTCTTAAAAAAAAATGCACCAATAATTTGTTTGGATATTGTAAGAATATTTGTATTTATTTGAATTCATTAAATAGATATTGAAATTTCCCATATTGCATATTAGTAACCTTTGAAAAGCTGTGAGCAATCAGTTCACGTCCTGACATTTCCGTCCTAGGTTGGGGTGTGACATATTGAACCGTACAAATACATAAATACTCATTTGGCTTCCTCTTTGATTTCTCTCAAGGGCAATGTGGTATAGTTTTCTTCTGAACCTTAAGGTGTCAAGTGACACAAAGATACTCAAATTAGGTGTTAAGGGCCACAACAATCCTTTTATCTTTATACAAATAATAAAGTTAGTATAGTTACTTGGTAATTCAAAATATATAGTTAGTAAAAATTAGAACTATATAAAATATGCAATTAGTATAGTTTGTTGACAACTAATAATGATTAATTATATAATGTGGCAATTTTGACCTATTTACTTTTTAATGAATTGATTCGAGTTACGCTTAAGTAAATTATTAGAAAAATAAATTATGTCTGATACTTGATGCTTTTAAAATGAAGCTTCATACAAATTTTTATGAAAAATATTTTAAAATCAAATTATGGGGAACAACCCGCCCCAAAGTGTTTTAAAAATTTCACAATCTACAAAGTGGTCTAATCAATGAGAAAAAATTATTTAAGATCAGTTTATATAATCACCTTAAGTATATGCTATATCTAAATTAAAACACACCATTATTAATAAGTTCCGAAATCAGCGGCACGGGTTGACTTGCAATCACCTATTTATAGTTATTTTACTTATAAATAAACAACGCATCATTTTGACTTTTGCTACAAATAAAATTCAACTTAGTTAACATTTTGACCCATTAAGATAAAAATAGCGTTTTAGAAATTGAACCATATTGGCCATCCAACCGGCAAATAAAACAAAAATAAACCAGCTTTGAAACGACATAAAGAACCAGAAAAAAACCAGTCGGGATAACATTAAATATTTTTAAAACTAAGTAGCTGTACACAATAGTTCATGCATCAAACTTATTATTAGGGGAAGCATGAACTATTGTGTACACCTACTTAATATTAAAAATATTTGATATTAACCCGATTGGTTTTTTCCGGTTTTTTTGCCGTTTAAAAGCCGGTTTGTGAACAACCAGCCGGTGTGCATGAACTATAAATGTTGGCTTACTTTTTTTTTTCTGGAACAACTTACTTCTTAATTTCTCAATTGAGCAATGTGGAATGAAATATAATTATCTTTTGAATAATGACACATATCGTTCAATTAGATGCCAAGTGTCACAATAATATGTTTGCGTTTATTATATTACTCTGTTAGAATTCGTGTGACGGTGGTTATAAGATACGACATAAAGATTTTTTTATTATTTGAATAATATACCTTGTGATACATATTATAATTATAATAGTAATAATATTAATAATAATAAAAAAAATGACTAATCATAAATGCCCATTCTAAAAACGGCTGCGATTATTAATATTATTAATTATTAATAGGAGTATTTACAATTATACAGTTGCAATTGAGAAACGCTTGCAATTAATAGTGAGCATCGTGCTCGTTTAGACTACAACGATACTCTACTCAAAAGAATAATAATAATAATAATAATAATAATAATCCAATGGAGACAGCCGCCGTGTTATCAAACGCCGCCAGCGTCGCCGGCCGTGGTCCGGTGAGAGACACCGTCAACGTCTCTCGGTATCCACGCCTCTCCTCACTTCCTTTCTCTTTCCTTCCTCCTTACAACAAGGTAATAATAATAATAATAATATTATTAATTTTAGAAATCTATCCCTACTGTTAAAATGTTCTCAGATTCGTAGCTTTTTTCTTAAACCGATTTGCTTTCCTTCCGTACACAAATCTCTGTGTTGGATTGAATTCCCGGTTTGTGTAGTTAAGTTTGTGATAGTTAACGTTAAGATTCAGATTGCTTTTATTTAATAATAATGGATGCAGCTTGGAAGTCAGTTGCGATTGAATGCGCGAGCTGTTCAAGTTGATTCTTCACTCAGGTTCTACTGCTGCTACTTTTATTTTGATTACCCTAGAAACTATCAACATTGCAGGGTTTTTGTTTTGTGAGGTTTTTATAATGACTTTAATTGTTTTTTTAACTGAGCAGTGTGCCAAGTGAGACGACGGTTGACCTTGATTGGGACAACCTAGGGTTCGGGCTCGTGCATACTGATTATATGTACACCATGAAGTGTTTTCTAGGGGAAGGTTTTACTAAAGGGGAACTGGTCCCTTTTGGGAACATAGAGATCAATCCGTCTGCTGGAGTGCTCAATTATGGCCAAGTTAGCTCCTTTTTCTTCAAACTTTTATATGTATTTGGATATATAGATGAACATGATCGTATATATGCTTTGGTGACTATCTCTTCCAACGAAAAACTTGCATAATGTGAGCAATTCTCCAATAATTCTGAATCGAATCTTTTAAAATATGCATTCATGTATGCATGTGCTTTATGCCTACTAGCTTTATTTCTGGCATCAGAATATTCTTCTACTGTGTGCAAGAAGAACCTTTTATTTGTATTCTCTTCTAGATAATATATAGTGTTTGTACCAAAAGATATACGTATACACACAAACAAACATAAGTATGTATATATTGTATTTGTGAATGGTGGTTACATCATGTTATTCCTTTCCACTAATTGTGCTCTTTCAGTTATTAGTTTCTTCATGATAGAGTATTGTTTCACTTATTTGTAAACAGTATTCACCAAAAGTTTTCACATATATTAACTTTACATTACACTGCAAGATTCAGATTGTCAAATAGTGCATGCATATTATCTTCTTCAACGGCTGTCTTTTTAATTGGAGTTAGATACTAAAAGTTAGGAAATTTTCATAATTTTACTTAGTTTTTAAAAGTGTAAGGAGGCACAAGTTTAAATTTGTAATTGGTTAGCTGATTAAGGTTTGTCATCATCTTTATCAATAATTATTGCTGCTGTGCTTTTCTTTTTTTGCAAACCAATTCTATGTTGTCTCAGATGGACAAATATATACTACCTGTTTGTTTCTTACTTTTATTGAATCTATTACTGCTGTAACTAAATTACGTTTTTGCCCATTTGTACTTGCATAGGGATTATTTGAAGGTTTAAAAGCATACCGAAAGGAAGACGGTAACATTTTACTATTTCGCCCCGAAGAAAATGCTAAACGAATGATTTCAGGGGCAGAGCGTATGTGTATGCCTTCACCTTCTGTTGATCAGTTTTTACAAGCTGTTAAAGCCACTGTACTAGCAAATGAAAGATGGGTAATACATAATAATAATAATATAAATATATAAATTTTATTCATAACTTCACTTAAGTACAAATAGACAATTACCTTTTTGCCCTTTATTAGATACCCCCTCCTGGTAAAGGTTCCTTGTATATAAGACCGCTGCTTATGGGAAGTGGAAGTGTACTCGGTCTTGCACCAGCTCCCGAGTATACGTTTCTTGTTTATGTTTCTCCTGTTGGTAACTATTTCAAGGTATGTTGTTTATGAAGGCCCTCTTAAAGGTACACAGGCCTGTAAATCAACCGAACGAACACGAACATGCATGTTCATGTTCGCCCGTTTAACTTTAACCGAACAATGATCGAACACTAACAAATAAACGAATGGGGTTTTCTTGTTCGTGCTCATTCGCTAAGAAAATGATTGTGTTTTGTCTCCGTTTGTAGAATAATAGGATAAATGAACGTTTCACGAATATAAACGAACAACATGATTAAACATAGGTGAATGAACATAACACGAACACCAGTAAAAATAAACGTAAACATCAATATTGCGGGCCTAAAAATTTAATAAAATTTATAATTAAATTATACTAAATTGCAAGAGGTATTTATTTTATTTCATAATAAGTAATCTAAATGTAACAAGCCTAAATATATTTAATGAATATATAAACGAACGTAAATGAACTAACTTAAACTAACAAACATAAATGAATGAACGGCACAAGTGTTCATGTTCGTTCGTTTAACCAAATGAACAAAAAAGTTTGTTCATATTCGCTCGTTTATTAAGTAAACGAACTTTCTGCCAAATGTTTCACTAAATGTTTGGTTCATTAACACCCCTAGGTATACTGAAGCCTTTTTTCAACATTTAATAAACTTTGAATTTCTGTTTTGAGTTTAAGATTAAAATATAATTTTATTTTTCATAAGATGTTATGTATTTCAAAAATTTCAGGAAGGTTTATCACCAATAAACTTGGTGGTTGAGACTGAAATGCATAGAGCAACTCCTGGAGGTACCGGTGGTGTAAAAACTATTGGAAACTATGCTGCAGTAAGCATATCTATCATCATTTTAAGTATATAATCATTCTCACATTAAATAAAGTAAGTCATTTTATTAATTATTCATATTATGTAGGTTCTGAAGGCTCAAGGTGCGGCAAAAGCCAAAGGCTATTCAGATGTTTTGTATCTCGACAGTACGCATAACAAGTATTTGGAAGAGGTCTCGTCTTGTAATATATTTGTTGTAAAGGTATATTTCAAAAGTTCATTTTATCTTCCCCTTTTCTTTTAAATAAATGTTTTAACTAATATTTGTTTATTTAAAAATATCTTATAGGGGAACACTATATCCACGCCCGACATAAAAGGGACTATCCTACCGGGTATCACACGAAAAAGTATTATCGATGTGGCTCGTGATCAAGGATTCGAGGTACTTGATACTTTGGTCTTATTTTAGAATGATGTTTGACTTAAAATAATCAGATAATCTTATATAAATCTGTTCATCCAAACATTAAAAGCTGATTACTCTGAATTATAATTTATTTCATTTACCTCATTTGACTACATATCTAGGTTTTTGAAAAGCCAGTAACAGTGGACGAGTTGCTTGATGCTGATGATGTTTTTTGTACTGGAACCGCTGTGGTTGTATCCCCTGTGGGTAGCATAACTTATCTTGGCAAAAGGTTAGATTTATGATTTATAAAACTCTTGTTATGTAAGATATTTTAATTTAAACATGTTGATCATTTGACTTGGCTTGACTCGGTTTTTGTGTGTTATTCGACAGGGTGACGTACGGGAATACTGGTGTAGGACTCGTTTCACAACAACTTTATTCTGGGTTGACAAGGCTGCAGATGGGTCTTGCAGATGACAAAATGGGTTGGATTGTTGAACTCAAGTAGTTTATTATGTTTTTTTTTTGTTTGTTTTATCGTTTGTAGTATTAAGCTTGACTTGGTAACCTTTTCTATAATAAGCATGACTGTTTTATCTTCCATGAATTGCCTGTTAGTAAAGCTACAAGTTGTTACTACCAAATTAAGCAAACTTTTGTGGACAACAGGCCAACCTGAGTGCTAGTGGTGGCACAAAACCGGTTTTTGGGTCAAGTGCACCGGTTTGGATCGAATCAAACAAAGTCAAAATTTTTCAATTCTTTTATATCTTTTTATTAATTTATAAACGATTAAAGTGAGAAGCATGATTGCAAAAACTATACTATTTAAGTTTGAGAATAAAAAACTAAAGCTTTGAGAACTTACTTCCGAGCGTCAGCATCTAGACTAGAACTGAACTTTCTGTCATGTGTTGGATTGAGGTAACTAAATGTACAAATATAAACTATGATTGTCAAGTTTAAGAAATCACTAATAAGCAAATTCAATATTAATAATCCAACTTATAACTCATTAACCAATATTAATCTACACCGGAGTGACGATCCTAACTTTTATTTTCGTTACCTAAGAGGCAAAGCCAACCCGTAACTAACACATGACATGGGTATGTTTGGTAAAACTAGTTGGTAGCTGTAGCTGGAAGCTGCTAGCTGGTGGTTAGAAGCTGTAGCTGGTAGCTGTTAGCTGTAGCTTTTTTAGAAATATTTAGGTGTTTGATAGAGTAGCTGGAGCTTTTAATAAAACTAGTTGGGTGCTCACGCGGTGCATCGTTTTAACCTGAAACCTATTCTGACTTGACCCTTTCGACTCAAAACCATACCAACATGAACCAAACTAAATTAGCCATATTTGCATCGACTCGTTCCGACCCTAATTTGGTCTTACACATGACCCGGGCTTGCCTGACTCGACTTGTTGTCGATCCTAACCAATATTCACATAATATGTTATTTTTTTAAAGTTAAAGAAGTATAACAATGTGATACTCAAATTAAAGAGAATAAAATGCTCGTTTTTATGATGCAATTTTTTTTTAAAAAAAATATTAACTTGCGAAAAAGTTATGGTGTTTTAAAAAGTCATGGGGATAGTTGGTTTTGAATATAGGTTAAATATGTAATTATTATATGAATTAACAAAAGATTATGAAAGTTTAAGTACCAAAATTGTAAAATTTGAAATACCAAAAGCTTGTAGCTTTTTTCTAGACGCTAGTAGTTGGAGCTTTTAACTTTAAGCTTTTCCTACTACCTAAAGGTTTCAAGCTACTCTAACCAAACAAGACTTTTCAATATATATAAGTTTTTTCATAAAAGCTTGTAGCTTAAACCTCTTAAAAGCTCCTAAAAGCTCTTTGCCGAACATACTTATGATGTGCAGATAAAAATGCATGTAACTCCTACTCACATATACCTAAGAGGCAAATTACTCCCATATATTTTTCAATTTATAAATTGGTACGGAATACATGTGGAGTTTCAATTTGCCCATATACATGGCGAATTGATCATATGCCACATAATTGTATTTTGTTCTAAAGAAACACACCTACTTAGTTTTGTATAAACATTAGATGCTTAAGTGAAAAACACACATTATGAACAAGAAAAATAAGAAAACAAGCACTGTTTTGAGGTCCTAGTGGTAGAACATATGTACACGTATCTAGCTTCACCCGTATGTCATTTAATAATATGTGAAGACAAAAGGATGTTTTTACAAATACACACACCTAAAAATGGGATATCCAAAGCTGATTCGAGTAACATAAAAATGAAATAAGCTAGTGGTTCTTGTTATAGATACTCGGAGGGAGCCTCCACGAAATAATTAAACCATTAAAACCTCACAAAACTAATGGGAGCATTCATTCGTGCAACCGAGTTGGTCTTATGGTTAATAGTCTAAACTCAACCATATGATATACTTTTATACCAAGCTCGACAACGTCCCACAAAAGGAAGAGAAAAAACACCAATTATTTGGATATAGACATTTGGGGCATTATTCACTTATATATCAAACATATATCATATTTAATGCGCGGTGCTAGGTCGCAACAGTTGCTTCTGTTAGTGAACTCAAACTGGTCTCCTCACGACACCTTTTGTGAAAGAAATGAGAACAAGGCATCTCCCTCATTTCAACATCATGTGCATACTCAACCAAGCATATGCAGCAAACCTGTTTTGGAGCAAGAATATGAATATAAAAAATGAGAACCCATTAATTAACACGTAAACTCATAGCACCCATCAATACCATCATAAAATGCAAATTAAGTGGGCCATGTGGCCTTTAAGGGGGTTAAATAAAAGGGGCAATTACATATCGCTCTTGCTAACTTCATTTATTACATGTATCCGTAACTTATAAACTTAAGCTACATAAATCCCCTTACCGAAAGGTAAAAATATTGAATTTGCCCATTTTTAGTTTATTTTATTTAAATGAATAATCGAATGACTGTTTTACCTTCTTTTTCAATTTTTCATTTTTATAACATGTAACTAGAACTTAGAATTGAGAATTTAATCATTTCTAACTTTGATTCACTTTCTTCTTGCAAATCTTCATTTCATACACAGATACGTACCCACAAAGCAGTCAACCCAATTAAGCAGTTACCAAAAAAAGGGACAACTAAATTATTCAGTTACCAAAAATAGAGGAGATAATCATGAGACAGTATTTACCTTTCTTCTATTTATAATAGTGTAGATATTAAGGTTAGAGATGTCGATGTTTACTATTAAATCAAAATTAAGGTTTCTTAACCTTGTATTTGGAGAATTGCCATCTCGAATTGGCTAATCGGAGATCAAGCCTATCTCGAATGTGGCTAGTTATGTTAGTTTCAGTAATTTAGAATTCCGGATTCTATCAATGGTTCCATCACTGGGAAAACGATGGTGCATACCCTGAATAACCAGAAGGAAGACAATGATGCTCACCATAAAACAATAGCTGCTCAATTGGTAGTCATAGCGACTCGACTTGAGCCCATGGAATCCCTAAAGGATGATATTGCAGCACTCAAATCACAGGCCATGCCTAAGGACAAATCTGGTGGTGGCTATGGAAGATATGAAGTTGTTGATACCTGCTAGAACCACAACCGAAACCATCATTTATATAACAAAATTGACTTTCCAACCTTCTCCTCTAGCGATCCAAGTGATTGGATTTTGAAGGCTGAAAGGTATTTTTCGTTATTACACCAAATTCCTAGTGATGAACGGGTTGATATCTCTCTAGTGCATCCCGAGTGGGAAGCTTTGGATTTGTACTCGTGGTTGTTTGCCGAACGAGCAATTATTTTTTGGAATGATTTGGTTCATGTTCTGCAAAAACAATTCGGTTCTGTTGAATTCCAGAACCATGATGAGCATTTTTGCAGCATTAAACAAACTTGCACCGTTCACGAGTAAAGGCTGGAATTCACCACACGGGCTGCCAAGGTTTCTACTTGGCCCGATAATTGCCTACTTGGGGTATTCTTAAATGGGCTTAAAGAGGAGCTGAAAGTTGAGGTCAAATTCATAAACCTCAAACGGTTTACAATGCCATGAGACTTGCTAATGAATATGAAGCCAAGTTGGGACATAACCACTCGAGGCTGTTATCTGGTTCTTTTGCACCTTCAACTACGGGTCATCGATGTAAAACAAAAATATTTAAAATGCTAGAGGCTGCATATGAAGAAGTTAAGACGAGTCCAACAGAGGAAGAAGAAGAGAATCACGATGACAATTTGGTTGAAATCAGTCTACGCCATCGCAAAAAAATTATCAGTTCCTTGTGGCATGTCTAATGGACCTATTGCAAGGCCCCATCGAAGATACCAGCCACATATACGGCTCTTCAAGATATAAATTGGAAAATCTACCTTCAACAACATCCCGTTTCAGCTCGTCCATGGTCTATGAAGCCGGTAAGAATACAGTTGAACGGCTTATCGCTTGGCTACCAAATCCAAGCTGGAGTTACAATGATATGGCACGTTCTATGAAGAGGGTCTATGAAGCGGGTTCGGCTACCATTGAATGGCTTATTGCTTGGCCCGCCAATTTCCTTATTTTGACTTGAGGACAAATCCTTTTTTCGGGTGGGAAGTATTGATACATAACCACAAAGCAGTCAACCCAATTAAGCAGTTACCAAAAAAAGGCCAACTCAATTATTCAGTTATCCAAAATATTGGAGATAATCATGGGACAGTTTTTACCTTTCTTCTTTTTATAATAGTGTAGATATTAACGTTAGGGATGCCGATGTTTATCGTTAATCAAAATTAAGGCTTCTTAACCTTGTATGTGGAGAATTGCCATATCGAAGATCAAGCCTATCTCGATGTGGCTAGTTATGTTAGTTTCAATAATTTAGATTTTCCGGGCCGGAAGTATTGATACGAAACCAATTATTCAGATAATTCGTAAAAATAGGAGTAGTGGAGCAGTTTAGTAACCGTTAAGTAGGATTAGTATTTGTAAGCTATTCTGCGTTTATTTTCAAATGTTGATGTTTATGTTACATCAAAGTTAGGGTTTCTAATCCTTGTAATTGGAGATTAGCCTATCTTGAATCAGGCTGTTTATCTTAATTTTAAGCTTTGATTTCTAGTATCTATCATTGGTTCCATTGTTAAAAAATAAATGACGCTACAACCTGGAATCTAGCAGATAAATTAGCAACCATTGCGGCACAATTTGATGTTATTCTTGCAACTTTGAGGGACGATGTTGAATAAACTAAAGTACGGGTGAACAGGGATGGCTGTAACAGTGAAGAATCAGATGGTGATTTGAAGAACACGTTGGTGGAGGAACCGCAGGGCTCGAGGATGACCCTCTTCACGTACCACTGCTATATATCATCAATGAAGAAACCCTTGATGATAGACCTAGATGGAAGATCGATCTTTGGGTGTTCAAACGACAATCGTAGAGGAGGATCAACATTTACAAAACTGCTTAACCAGAGGTTTGACCAAACACCAGAATGGGTGGTTAAAGCCTAAAATCTTTGTGCTACATGGTTCCATCAGTAAGATAAGCCCAATATTTTTTGAACCTGCTAGCCCACTAAGAACTTGCATCAATCAGATCATCCATGTTACAACACTCAATCCGACTGATCATGTTAAACTCCAGGCTCACTCAAGCCAATTGATCATGTTAAACACTAGGCTCCATTGAATAACTCCCTGCCTACAACAAAAGATTGGAAACTTAATATCCAGATTCATTCAATCCGAGATAGTTATGGGATCCAGGAAGCCGATCAAGCTGCATTCGAATGGCTCATTGCTTAGCACAACAATTACGGAATTCCCGACTTGAGGACAAGCTGGTTTTCCAGGCCTGGAGTATTGATACAAAACTAGTTATTTAGATAATTCATAAAAATAGGAGTAGTGGAGCAGTTTAGTAACTGTTAAGTAGGATTAGCTATTCTGTGTTTATTTTCAGATGTTGATGTTTATGTTAAATCAAAGTTTGGGTTTCTAATCCTTGTAATTAAAGATTAGCCTATCTCGAATTAGGCTGCTTATCTTGATATTAAGCTTTTGATTTCTGGTATCTATCATACACTTTCCCAAATATAGAAAACACCAAATTAAATCATCTACAGTCTTTAATGGCTTCTGCTCCTTGTCATCATCTTTAAACCTCTATATAAAGACACCTTTTTTACATTCATCCAAAATCCAAAAATCATTCATCACCAAAGCAAATCCTCCTAATAGGAATCCTAACTAAAGCAAATACTTATCATGGCCACCACTTCCTATGCCTTATTTATGGAATCTAGCTCATTCCTTTTCTTTTACCCAACACACCTGTTTGGAAGACCCCATCGCAAACAGAGTCACAACTAGAATAGATGTAATCAATCTCTACCTTTTCGATAGAATTAGACACGGATAATTCGAAACTTGAGCGGCCAATCGCCGGTGAACATTTATCAGATTAATCACTGGGAACAGGAATTTAATGGCCGGAGAATGGGAATTCGATCACCATCAAACGCTGGTTAGGTTGCCAAGAAGTTAAATAAGGGAATATATATAATTTAAGTTTATTATAGGTTGGGGATATATGTAATAAGTGAAGTTAGTAAGGGGATGAAATATTTAATTTGTAACATCTCGGATTTTTCGTATTTGAATTCATATTCATTTACCCGACTCGGTATTATATTTCGAATCTTTCGTATTAATAAAAACTTGTATTTTTTAGTATTTAACTTGGTTTAACTAATTTTATATTTTGATAACTGTTAAACTTGTCAAACAATGCTTTGAAACCCTTAAAAGAGCTTAAAACGGCTAAAAATTGTGTTTATGGAAGTATAGAGGCTAATTTTGCCAAATCTTTATTATTTTCGACTAAATTAACGAAACTTAACTCCAAGATAGGTCAATTAATGTTTTAAAACATACCAATTCGTTTTCTTGTTGTCTAATATGAATTTTGTTAGTTATTATACATGATTTTCTTTTTAGTAGGTTATTTCGTTTCTTAATCGAGTGAATTACTTCATAAATGCATTATAACTCTCAATATTAATCAAAACACATCTCTAAATGTAGAAACAGTCTATTGAGCTTCAATTGACTAATTGATCAATTCATAATGATTAATCAATCGGATCTAGTTATCTGATATATGCATGTAATAGATTAATAACAAAGTGTTTGAGTAAACAATTTGGCAGAGTAACAGCTTAGGAGAAATACGTTAAAACACTTATTAAATTATGAAGGCATGAACGGCCTATTTATAGAAGACGATGCAATTTGTTACACATGCTGTAACGAATGGCCTTCATTCGTCTTTATTACAATAAGTTACATATTGGTATAGCGAATGACTCATTCGCTATACCCCATTCGTCAACATTCCATGACGAATGGGTACCTAATAACAACGATTAAGGTCCATTGGTTAAACATCCTTAACAAATGGACACATATCATAACTTAAACTCTCATTCGTTAAACAGGCTTAACGAATGAGCATACATATCATAACTAATGACTTGGTAATTACCAAAATACCCTTACATAATAATAATAATAATAATAATAATAATAATAATAATAATAATAATAATAATAATAAATTACAATCTATTACAAAGACTTGAGACGACCAAAACTGTGTACTAACAAACACCCCCTTGAACTTCTTGGTCTTCCAATCACGAAAACTATGAATCCCGAATGCGTGACATACACGTACAACGTGTTGAAATTGCATAGAGCAGTAATCTTCACGTCTTGCAAATAGTATCCTGTTCTCGAATAAGACGTCATTATTGGTCTCGGATAAATTAACAAGCCACATAGGATCTATGGCTCGGATAAAGTTAGTATTCAGACTTTTTCCCTAAACAATGACCGCCTCTCCCGTTCTGTTGTCGTAGTACCACCGATTGAATGACAGGTGAAGAACTTGTGGAAATGTCTTCACCGGCACTCGCTTCATCTTTTTTGGCGGCTTAACCTTCAACACGAGCTTTCTCCAACTAGTTTGATTATCAATTTCATCGACATATTTCTTGGTTGGCACCTGCAGTTTAAAAAATTTAAACCTGTGGTTGGCCTCAAAAAGCATATGTTGGTGAAACAATCCTGCTAATTGATTTCCACAATGGTTAATGAAAGGCCGGTTGGCGAGTGTCCGCACATCCCACCTCGGCAGTGAGAGAACTTCAATAATATATTGAAAGTACTGAACTCCGTTCTCCCACTTGATAATACATACCCGCAACTCCAAATCATATAACCAAGAGACGATGTCACCTTTGACGGTTTGCACAGCCTTGAACGTAGTCTTCTGATTTGCTTTGGCACGTGCATTGACATCCAGCTTGCGCTCTTGATCAACATACCTGTAAGCTTCAATGATCTTCGAAGTAAGACATTTGTTGTGATTCCCGAACCAACCCTCAGCATCAGGATCCAACGAACTTGATCCCTTTGTTGATACTTTATCTTTCTTCCTTTTTGTATTCTCAAGATGATGTTTGGCATATTTGACATGTTCTTCAGTAAATAACGGAACACCATGATTAACATTTCAACGTGTATAAAGTTCAGGGTACTCTTCTGCCGTCACATCTTCAATCTCAATCTCCTCATCCTCATAAATAAACGACGTATTCCCATGTGGAATACTCGTATCAAGCAGGACTTCCTTATCGTTAATTACCTCAACATCTTCCTCAGCCTCCAACGCGTCTAACTCTTCATCATTCAAACCCATCAATAAAGATATTTGATCACAAGTCAGGGCATGATCAACGAACTCACCCTCCTCGATCTCTTCAGCATTCCCAGTATTCATCACCATTCCAACCTCATAAACCATAAATAATATGGTGTTGGATTTGATCGACTCGATTAGCGTGACATTGGTAGTAACTTGACGTACTACCATCTATCGATCATCACCCGCACCACTAACACTACTAGTACCTTCAGCAGATGAATTGTGAGCTTGTTTCGGCTCACTGCAACTTGCATCAGCATCATCAGGATCCTTATCTTCATCATCGTTCTTCAACATTTTTAAAGCATCATCTTTAAAAGTTAACAGAAGAATAAGGTCCTCTTGTTCTTATTCCTCCCCCCCTGAGATGTAACAATCTCACGAAGCTCTTTCGTCTCCTTCTGGCAGTACGAGATATAACTCATCTGCCGACGTTGTTTCAACAAAATCTGATCCTGTTGTTGATGATCAGCTGCCATCCGATTCTCGTATAAATGAATCTAAGGAGCATATCAATCTTCTATGCATGAGGTAATACACGAAAATTAGGCGGAATAGGATTCACCGGGCCTTGCGTACGAGTAACTCTCATATACGATAAAGCCGAAGGTTGTATCGGCATCTTTATAGTAGCAGGAGACGTTACCATCGATGTCATAGGAGGTTTGGGCAGAGGAGATAGCAATGATTGGGTATCAAAGGAAATATCAGATCTGATGAAGGTGTCTTTGTTAAAGTGATTGCCGGGGTGCTATCAGTAAGCGACACCACCGACCTTTGTTGCACATATGACCTTGGAATTTTTGGACCTATCTCCATACCAGAACCATGTCTAATATGATGCTTGGGAGGTTGTTTAGTCAGCTTCTCCTTTCCCTTACGTTTTCGTTGAGCAGCATACGAACTAGCTGCTTCAACCTCAATACGCCTACCGTCTCCATCGTTTTGATTATCATCATCACCTATGTTCCCACCTGGTCTCTCTTCCCGTTCAGAATCTGAGTCATCATGGATCCAACGGTCATCAGAAGAACATTCATAATCAGGATTCTCCAAATGACCAATCAAACGTTTAGTCCTTGGGCGATCCTCTACCGTCTGCTTCTGGTATGTCTGCATACGCTTCAATGTATCAGCATTCATGTGTTCAAGCTTTAAAACATCATCTTTCAATGTCGGATCTATTACAAGATCAGGAATCAGATCTTGTATAATTAGCTGAACAAATCGCGAATACATCAAAAACTTGTTGTGGCGATTCTTGACCAAACAATTCTCTTTAAGATGGTAGAATATGAATTCGGAGAAATTGAACGGTTTGTTCAATATAAGAGCAACAAATATGGATTGAAGCATTATCCGACATTCATCAATGCCCCCATTTCGTCCCCCAAGGCAATGGATAAAAACATGTAATAAGTACTTGTATGGAGAACACAAGTACGCCTTGTTGTATTGGGAACGATCCAGGTCTCCTCTATAGAATAGTCTATGAAATAGTCCATGGATCATCGTGTTATCAAATTCACATGGAAGGTCCATGATATCAGCAAACCTTAACACCCTACGTATCACACTAGGAGTGATCGTGATAGTCGTCTTGTTAATCTCTGCAACGATGTGGTTCTCTGACTCCACATACTTAGCCGAATCCCAAAAAGGACGGAGCACGCTAAAATCTATAGGGACATTAGAGATTATAGCAGGGTAAATCCGGGATTGACGTAAGAATGCAATTATATCACCGAAGATGTCTTGTCAGCAAAGTTCTCCTTCACAAACACACATATATTATGCTTCTTGTCATATGCTAAATCAAGAGCAGCTAGAGCTTGTTGTTGCTTTACTGGAGGTTTTTCTTGTTGTGCAGCAACTTGTAGATCAACAGCTGGGGCATCTTGAATTATCTCGTCAGCCATTGTTGTAGTCACAAAAACCCGAAGATTAGTAAAATCAAACTTTATTAACTTAAAAGTCATATTTTCATTAAATATTTAATGAAAATCCATTATGATCAATTTTTATTCACTATCTCATTCGTTATAGCGAATATGTTGATTCGTTGACTTATCCACATGAATGAAGGTATAACGAATAAGTAAACCAATTCGTGTATTTTGTAAGACGAACGAGAGATTCATTCATTACAAAATCAAACAAATATGGCTGATTCATTATAAATTGTCAACGAATAAGTTCATTCGTATTAATCAAACGCGAATGCCCAAACATTGGTTGAGTATAATGAATAAGCACCATTCGTTATCCTACTTTGACTTAAGATTGTCAAAGTCAAAACTAGTATGAACATTGATAGTCAACATACATCAGATTTCACAATTAACCCATGTAACACGACGAACCAGTGTAAAATTTGCATCACTAGGCTCGTATAACAATATATTGACCCTAATCAACTAAACCTTAGTACACTGTGTGTTGCAGGTTCCTTTGGTTAATAAGTAGATATGGTTAAACATTTGATTAGTTGACCCATCATATGTTTACGAAAATCAAAGAAAATTATTGTGTTTTATTTGTGTTTACCTAGTGTATCTTTATTAATCAACAAAACTCGAAATTGTGAGGGTCGGAAATTATTGAAAATTTGGACAGGGTTTCTTTACAGTGAGGGTGATAATCGATGTGAACGAACGATTCGTTCACCCACTTTTCATTATAAAGAAAAAATTTGCACGCAAACCTAGACACACGAATGAAACCATTCGTTAATTCAAAATTAACGAATGGTTCACATTCATTGACTCATTCGTTCATCATTCGTTATCACTATCAATGAAAAATGAGGTCATACATTATCAGTGTAAGCAGAAGCGAATAGGACAGCGAATGAGTACATTCGTTAATCTATTGATGTGTTGTAAAACATACTTATTTTCCGCACCTTTTATCGTCATTTTAATTGCTTAATTATATAATAACTAATGATTTTAACTTGTTTTAACATGATCTTACAAAGTTTATTATTTTGTGTAGGTTACGAGTTTTAAAAGAGAAAAGGACCGAGATTTGGAAGACATAAGAGGATTTTATGATCAAGTTTTGAAGACCAAACTCAAGGCCCGACCCAAGACACTAGGGGAAAGACTTTCACACAATATTATAACATAACATAAAAAAAACCCTAACACAAGAAAAAAATATTGTTTAAGCTTTTGGCGGCCAAGGGATGAAGAAGAACAACAAAAGGGAGACGGGACAGCAGCTAAGGGTGGTTTCTTATCATATATCTCAGCCCCAAGCAAGAGTATAACATCCATAAACTTTGTTTTATTGTTCAAGATTCATAACTCTTTGATTTTGATCTTTAAAGTTGAATTCTTTTGCAATTGAGTTACGGATTGAGTCGTTATTGATTATAATTGATTATTGAATTATTTGAATTATGTGTTTGATGATTAATATGATGTTTACATTGAGTTATAGCTGCTGATTATTGTTAGTTCTACCTAAGTTTGATGATTATTGGTCAGTTTTGATGAGTTGATTGGATTGTTTGATCAATATGACTTGAATTGCTATTGAAAGTTTGGTTTAATTGATGAATTAGGTTGTGTTTAGTGGCTGTGATATTATTGGTTTTATCTCATAATCTCATACTTCGGTTAATTGAATTGGTTTTGATTGATAGTTGCATGTTCAATTCTTTACTTTGTGTTTATAGTTTGTTTGCGGGGTGTACAACTGTAGGGTTTTATTGAGATTGTTAATTGATTGAATTCAACGGGTAGACATCTTCTTAGAGACCGATAGGTAATAGGAAGTAAAGTCGTCTCATTGCTTTTACTTGTTAGGATTTGGATTGCGCGAGATCGGGTTCGGTTCTTGTCGGGTGTGGGTTCGTGAGCGATTAGTTGGTCTAGTTTGTGTTAAACCAAATTGTTCCTCTGTCCATGGTTGCATAGTATTTGTTTCCATTAGGGTCGTGTGTCGGTGAGTCCGAGAGGAAAGTCGACATTAGAACACCTTAACATTCGTTTCCCGGTTTGTTCCTAAAATCAATTAAGTGTAGTTAGGGTTTGTTAGTGAGACCGAGATGTGATCTAGTGATCTAGATTTCTTGGGCGAACCTTAGTTGTGTAATCTTTAGATACCGGTGTCGTGAGTTCTTTTAATCCATTAGTTTGTTAGACCTTCAATTTGATTATTACCTAGGTAGACGTTTTCTCCATTGTCAGTTAAGTTTATAAGTTAGGAAAGTTTTGTCTGCCAGTTTTGTCAGTCCAGTTAAGTAAGTTAAGTTAATTAAACTAGGTCAAGTAGTTTAATTTATTAAAAATCAATTAAAAATATTATTCTTAGGAAGGTCTTGTCTAGGATTTATTGGTCATAGGCGTTCTCACGTGTCCTTGTGTTCGATACTCGGACTTCTTAGGTCTATACTACTTGTGACCGGTACACTTACCGGTTGTGTGTGGTGTTATTAGGAATTTCCATTTTAAATTTAAAGCTTATTTGTAAGTCCCATAGAAAGAGCACTCATTTGACACCCATCAAGTTTTTGGCGCTGTTGCCGGGGATACGATTTGAGGCGTATTGATAAGACTCGAGTTAGGACCTACCTTGTTTGCTACTTGTTTTTCTTTTACTTTGTTTAAATAGTTTAACTAATTTTAGTCTCTTTTTCTATCTTAATAGTTGTATGCGACGTACTCTATCTTTAGGACCACGTGAATCCGAGGTATTTTCCGAACCAAAGAGAGAGAGTTGCGTGAGAGATGTTGATGTGTAGTGAAACACACTTACTTTCCTTATGATTTTATCATGGTTTTTATGCTTATTTGTTTAATTTATGAAAGTATTGGGGGCTAAGTGCAATAATTTACAAAGTTTAAATGTTAATTGTAGGTTTATGAAAGATGGTGAAAAACAGATTCAATTTGGAAGATTCTAGAGGACTTGTTGGTCAAGTTTTAAAGCTATAACTCAAGGCCCAACCCAAGCCCACAAGATAGAAGCCTTATTTAATATTATATGAAGATAATTAAGGGAGAAATCAGCCATAATTCAGCCAACAAACCCGAAAATAATATAACCCTAGCCTCTTCTATAGTTCCGATCGGAACTACTGTAGCAGCAAGAAAAAAAAGAAAAGAAAAGGCGGCTGTGGAGGCTGTGGCGGCTGGAGAGGAAGAGGAACATCAAGGGGCATCTTGGTACAGCAGCTAGGCATCTTATACATCATAAATCTCAGCCATAAACCCTAAGTAATCATCTTTAAACTTTGGTTATTTTTCAAGAACCCTAACTTTGTTGAATTAATCTTTTGCTTTGGATTGTTTTGCAAGTGATTGATAGTTTGACTTGTGATTGATTGTGTTTGAGTCTTGAATGAATTTGATCATGTTTAAGTTGATGTTTGTGATGTTTTTCTTAAGTATGCATGGCTGTCCAAAATCTATGAGTAGCTAAACTTGCTTGTTCTGCCTAGGATAGATGATTGTTGAGTAGTTTAGACTTCTATAATGGATTGTTAATGTTCAAGACTTGAATTATTGATGTAAAGTTTAACTAAACCATAAATTAGATTGTGTGTGATGGCTGTGTTTTATGTTTTATTACTTATAATCCTCTTGCATTAGTTAATTGAATTAGTTTTGATTAATTGATTGCTTGTTAGACTCTTGACTTGGTGTTTAGGGTTTATTTGCGGGGTGTACAACCGTAGGGATAAGTGGGTAATATAAATCATCTAAAATCAGTTAAAATACACCTTCTTTGAGACCGAGAGGTGATAAGAAGTAATATTGTCTCGTTGCTTTTACTTGTTAGAATTAAGACCGCGCGAGTGCGGGTTTTTGTCTTGTCAAGTTTGAGTGTTTATGTGCAATTAGTTGGTTTAATTTGGGTTAAGTTAAATTGTTCCTCCATCCTTGGTGACATAGTATTTGTCTCCATTAGGATAGTATGTCGATGAGACCGAGAGGAGAGTCGTCATTGAACACGTTAATAATTGTTTTTCCGGTTTATTCTTTAAAATCAATTAAAATAAGTTAGAGTTTGTTAGAGAGACTAAGAGGTAATTTGACTTTCTTAAACAAGTTTTAGTTGTGTCATCTTTTATAACCGGTGTCGTGAATATTTTCAATCCGTTGTCTTGATATTTCTGTCAACATGATTCATTCCTAGGTAGACGTCTTTATATATTGAATTTAAACCAAAGTTTTCAAAGTTTTGTCAAAAGTTTTCATTCAGTTAAGTTAAGTAGTTAAATAAATTCTAAAAAAAATCAATTAAATATTTTGGTGAGTCTTGGTTAGAGTTTAGTAATTATAAACGATTTCACGTGTCTTCGAGTTCGATATCCGGACTTTCTTCATCTGTGCTATACGCGACCGGTACACTTGCCGTTTGTGTGAACTAGGATAGATTGTTTAGTTTTTTAAAGATTAGTTGCGACTTGTGTTTTATTTATATATATATTTTCGCACATCAGATGTCGTACCATACCGTCTCCAAGTTCTTCTTTTTCTATGTATGTTGGTAATACATCCTCTTCTCCTACTTTTTCTGAATACGTCATTAGGGATAGGATTATGGACGATGCATCATAGAGGAGGACAGTTGCAGACCGGGCCCGTCCAGTCGATGCGGGGCGCGAGATCCAGCATTGCTCCACCTGCCATCGCATTTTACATGAACTGGAAGATTCCATCGAACATTCTGAACACCATCTCTCATTCTGTTCAATTTCACGGGTTGCTCCACGAAAACCCGCATTCTCATCTCACTCGCATTCTCATCTCACTCGCATTGCACGTATTTGCAACACTTTTCATCTCACCGGCGTATCCGAAGATGCCATCAAACTCCGCGTTTTTCCATTCTCACTCGTTGATCATGCTAGTATGTGGCTTGAGTCCCTCCCACATGGCTTCATATCCACTTGGGCCGCCATGCTGACCCAGTTTCTTTAGAAATACTATCCTCCGGCAAAGGCCGCTCGTTTGCGTAATCAGATTCATTATTTCCAGATGGAGGACACCGAGAGTTTCTACAAGGCATGGGAGAGATTCAAAACTCTACTTGATTTATGTCCGAACCATGGCCTGCAAGACTGGGCAGTTGTTGAGAAGTTCTATAACGTTCTATAACGGAGTGACATACGCGACACAGAGTATGCTAGACACGACTGCGGGAGGTAATTTGTTGACGACGAAGGATACGGATGAGTGCATTACTTTGTTTAACTGGTTGGCCATGAGTTGATACCAGTGACCACCAGCTAAGAGCACCAAGACCGTCGACTCCCTATCACGCAACATGCATTCGGTCGACACAAAAACCGCGCTTGCGGCGCTGGTTGTGGCGTTAGCAAAGATTGTAAAAGACTTGCAGGTGAAGAGTAAGTTGTGCGAGATCTGTAGAGGAGGACATGATACTGTTCAGTGCCCCGTAGGTTTCCAGGAGGAGGCGGTAGACTTTGTTAGTAATCCGAACCGAAATCAAAATTCTTTCAATTCTTATAATTCGAGGTGGAGAGGTAATCAAAATTCCAACTGGAGGAACAGAAATCTGTCCGGCTTCTAGCAGAGTCAGAGTCTATTCCAGGATTCCGGTGAGGGATCTAGTAGCAGGGAGAAGAAGCCCACTTTAGAGGAGATGATGGCACATCAGACGCAGATGCTGTCATAGCTCATGACTCGAGAGGATTCCTGTCACAATGAGGCTAAGAGAAATTTCTGAAGAACGAGTCACTCATGAGGAATTAGGGGGCATCCATTCAGAATCTCAAGCGTCAGATGGGGGAGATTGCGAGTCGATTAAACGAGAGGTCTCCATAAACACTCCCAAGTAATACTGAGCAGAACCCGAAGGGGTTCGCGAAGGCTGGGACGACGAGGAGCGGTGCAGGGGCACATAGCGAGCCCGTGAGTCAGGAGGCGACGAGAGGAGTCATTGTGGAGCCTGCAGTCGATGGAGAGGAGTAGGTGGACTAGGAGATTCAATTGGAATTTCCACCGGCCATTGTGCATCAGAGGCGTAGCCCAGGAAGAACAGCACAGACCGAGGACCAACAGTTACCCAGCACACCAGCAAGAGTCTATAAACCTAGAGTTTCATACCCCCGGAGACTCTTTAGGGATAGAGACGAGGAGCAGAACTCCAAATTCCTTGATCTTTTGAAGCATCTTCACCTTAACATTCCATTCATTGAGGCACTCACTCAAATGCTGAATTATGCAAAGTTCCTTAAGGATATTATTTCGAATAAGGAGAAGTTATCTGAGGTCTCTTCCATCCCATTGGGTGCTAGTTGCTCTGCAGTCTTGCAGAGAAAGTTACCAGAGAAGATGTCCGATCCTGGGAGTTTCACGATCCCTGCATCTTGAGTGATGATACGGTGGTTTATGCTCTGGCGGATTTTGGTGCCCGTATTAATCTCATGCCTTTATTACGTGTATCGCAAGTTGGGCTTAGGCGAACCACGTCCTACCTAGATGAATATGCAGCTTGCTGATCGTTCTTTGAAATGCCCCCAAGGGTTGGTCGAGAACATGCTTGTTGGTGTCGACAAGTTCATCTTCCCGGTGGACTTTGTCATCTTGGACATGAATGATGATGTAGTGTCCCACTTATCTTAGGCCGACCATTCCTTGCCACTACAAGGCGTTGATCGACGTCTGCGATGGTAAGTTGATTTTGAGAGTTGAGGATGAGAACGTCACCTTTGACGTTCGACAGTCACTAAAACACCCCAAGTCTGCTGATGACTCCTTATACTTCATCGATACCATCATGGAACCTGTTGGGGAATTTTTCAGCGAGATATGTGGAGGATCTGCTCCAACACCCAGATTCTCGATAGGAGATTCAGGAGATTGAGATGGTTGCCATGACCGATCAGTCCTTGGATGACGACACCGAGTCACATGGCCCAGAATCCGGCGTGCCTGCTGGGATCGTACGAGACGACCCGATGGACCGACCTTCAGTTAAGAGTCCTTCTTCTTCCTTAGAGCTTAAGGATTTGCCTGCCCATATGGAGTATGCGTTTTTAGATGAAGAGAGGAAGCTACCGGTTATTATTGCATCTGATTTGACAGAGGTTGAAAAGGAGAAGTTGTTGATGGTGCTACGAGATCACAAGGAGGCGATTACATGGAATATTATCGACATTAAGGGTATCAACCCTTCATTTTGCACACATAAAATCCTCATGGAGGATAATTTCAAAACTGTCGTTCAGCCGCAAAGGCGGTTTAATCCGAAAATGCAAGGGGTTGTGAAAAAGGAAATCATTAAACTCCTTGATGCAGGGATCATTTTTCCCATTTCTGATAGTGCTTGCGTAAGTCCAGTTCAAGTGGTTCCTAAAAAGGGTGGCATGACTGTCGTCACCAATGAGAGGAACGAGCTCATTCCTACTAGGACTGTGACTGGATGGAGAGTGTGCATCGACTACCGCAGACTGAATGATGCCACCAGGAAAGACCACTTTCCTTTACCCTTCATTGATCAGATGTTGGAGCGCTTGGCAGGTCAGCAGTACTACTGCTTCTTAGATGGTTTCTCCGGGTATTTCCAGGTTCCGATATCTCCCGATCACAAGGAGATAACCACTTTTACCTGTCCTTACGGAATGTTTGCCTATAAACGTATGCCGTTCGGGCTGTGTAACACTCCAACCACATTTCAGATATGCATGGTAGCTATTTTCCATGACATGATCGAGGACTCCATGGAGGTATTCATGGACGATTTTTATGTATTTGGGAGTTCCTCTGGTCATTGTCTTTATAATCTTGAGAGGATGATGGTCCACTGCGTTGACACCAACCTAGTCCTTAACTGGGATACGTGTCATTTCATGGTACGCGAGGGCATTGTTCTGGGGCATCGGATTTCGAGTGGGGATAGAGGTTGACCGGGCGAAGGTCGAGACCATTTCTAATCTTCCCCCACCCACTTCTGTGAGATCCATTCGAAGGTTTCTAGGTCATGCTGGGTTCTACCGCCGGTTCATCAAAGATTTTTCTAAGATCGAGATACCAATGACCAAAATTCTGGAGAAGGATGCTCCATTCGTTTTTTCTAAGCAATGTATCGAGGCGTTTGATTTTTTTTTAAAGACAAACTCGTTAACGCCCCGATCATGGTTGCTCCCCACTTGTCGTTACCATTCGAGTTGATGTGTGACGTGAGTGACTTCGCAGTTAGAGTGGTTATTGAACAGCGGTAGGATAAACACTTCCATCGGATTTACTACGCTAGCCGGACCTTAAATGGTGCACAAGAGAGTTATACCACCACCGAGAAAGAACTTTTAGCTGTGGTGTTTGCATTCGATAAATTTAGGTCCTATCTAGTCCTGTCCAAGACGATTGTGTACACAAACCATGCTTCTATTCAATATCTCTTCAGCAAGCAGGATGCTAAGCCTCAACTTATCCGATGAATCCTGTTGCTTCAAGAGTTTGATATTGAGATCCATGATAAAAAGGGGTCCGAGAACGTGGCGTCTGATCATCTTTCGTGTCTAGAGGGAGCAGAGTTAGGAGATTTGGGGTTTAGGATCGACGATCGTTTTCCGATAGAGAGTTTCATGTTTCTTACGGCATAGGAGGAGGGTTTTCCATGGTTCGCTGACTTCGCAAACTATCTTGCTAACGGGTACCTCCCGAAGATGCCTTACCAGCAAAAGAAGAAATTCTTTGCTGATGTTATCTATGGGACGACCCGTATCTTTTCGGTATCGGTGCTAATCAGCTGATTAGGAGGTGTGTAGATGCTTAGGAGGGATGGCAGATTCTAAGCCACTGCGATGTAGGACCGACAGAAGGTCACCACGGCGCGAGTTCGACAGTGAAGAAGGTGTTTGATTATGGTTTTTATTGGCCTTCGATTTTTAAGGACGCGCATGCGTTTGTGAGAAGTTGTGAATCTCGTCGCGAAATGAAATGCCCCAAAATGCTATTTAGATTTGTGAGGTTTTCGATGTGTGGGGCATTGATTTCATGGGACCGTTTCCATCTTCGCGTGGGAACAAGTACATACTCGTGGCTGTCGATTATGCTTGAAAGTGGGTTGAGGCCAAGGCTTTACCCACGAATGATGCCCGGGTTGTAGTCCGGTTTCTTAATAGCCTTTTTGCTCATTTTGCGTCCCGAAAGCCTTGATCAGTGATCACGGCATTCACTTCTGCAATGCGTAAATGGAGAAGGCGTTGCAGCGCTATGGGGTCACCCATCGGCTTGCGACCGCCTATCACCCACAGACTAGTGGGCAGGTGGAATTGAGTAATCGGGGAATCAAATGTATTCTTGAGAAAACGGTTGGTTCGAATCGTCAGGATTGGTCCGACAAATTAGATGACGCTTTGTGGGCCTTCCGTACAGCCTACAAAACTCCGACTGGTTCCACACCATTTCGGATGATTTATGGGATGGCCTGTCACCGACCTGTTGAGTTGGAGAACCGTGCTTTATGGGCTCTTCAGAGGGTTAATCTTGATTTGTCTGCCGCATATGGAACTCGTTCCCACCAGTTGCACTCGTTAGAGGAGCTACGGGATCACGCGTATACTCAATCGTTTAGGTAAATGGAGCGGATGAAGGAACTGCATGATAGGAAATTAAAGGGTAATAAGTAGTTCAAGTCTGGGGATATGGTTTTATCGTATAACTCCCAGTTGAGGTTATTTCCGGGAAAGTTGAAATCCCGACGGTCGGGACCGTTCACAATCACTGAGGTATTCCCGTATGGCACTATCGAAATACAAGATAAGAGCGAGAAGTTTAAGGTGAACGGTCACAGGTTGAAGCAGTACATAGGCGAGCCGGTAGCTGATCAAACAGTCGAGGTGTTCTACCTTGATTCATTCACCGAGGCATAGACGTGTTGGACGCATCACTCGGGAGACAGCTCGAGTTGTATAGTGTGTATTATGATTTTATTATTATCTATTTTATTTATTTTATTTTTGTTAGTTATAAAAAAATAAAAAATATTAAAATAATTAAAAAAAATACAAAAATGCAAAAGTATGTTTATTTTTTATGTTTTTGTTTTCTGTTTTGTACGCCGCTACATGCGAGCGAGTTTGATTTATTGCATGTATTATTATGCGCATGGTAGCTCTGATGGCATTTTGGAACTTGTTCTCTCGTGGTTGCGATCGCGAATGAAATGTTACACGGTCGCTCGATTGATACACAGCTAGTGAAGATTCTACATATAAACCAGGGGAGTAACCTGTTCTCTGTTTTACTCTTGAATAAAGTTTTATTTTTATTTTATTTTATTTATTTTCCTTGTTCTCAGCGAGGACGATTTCGTTCTAAGTGTAGGGATGGGTGCTTATTTTACTTAGTTGTAGAAAAAAAAATTTAAAATACCAAAAATTTTAATAATAACATTTTTGCACTCTTTCGCTGAAAATTATGTCGGTTACTCAAGTTTTTGGGACATATACTTGTATATGTTTGGTCCTGTTATCTACTTGTAGACATACGGGATAGCCATATACCTGAAAACTGAAAGTGACTGGGGCGACTGAATTTAAAAAAATAAAAAAATAAAAAATATATAAAAACAGGTTTTAAGAAAAATGTCCATTGAAAATTGCTTTTCTTCTACGTTAAGTAGGAAATGATATTATTACCGTTGTGTTAACAAGCTCTCAGAACTTTTGAAAAATATAAAATAATAATAAAAGAAGAGATGGTTTGCATATCTGATTTGGGATATGTCAGTAGGCCCAACTAACTTTGATAGTCCTCTTTAACATATTTTATATATCTAATAATTTGAAAAACGGTTGAAACTGAATTTCGATGCTTAGGGAGGATTACCAAAATCTAAAAACTTTGAGATGGTAAGACTTAGATTCACTCAAACCAGCACACCACCACATGTCCATCGTTTTACGAGCTTAAAAAATAGTTATATACTTTAGGGTGATATAAAAAAAACTATGTGTTGAAAGTGTACTCCGAAAAGTTGTTCCAAAAAGCAATTGAATGTGAAAAGTTATGTATTGTAAAATACCAATAAAGCATTCTCAAAAATAGTAAAAGGGGCCAAAGATGCACATACTAGACGGGACTGAGAGTTTACGTGTTACTAAGGGGATAGTGACTCTGAGGATACACTATTGGGGCTCGAGGTTCTTAGTCAATAAATATCAAATTAGGGATTTATAGGACAAAGTCCAATAATATTTAGGAATAGCTCGTACGGCCTCAAAATGACCATTCATCCATCAAATTTAACCGAGTGCATCTACGTAGTACCATCTAGGAATCATTTGCTTATGGTGATTTGTCGAACCAGTCTGCTTCGACTCTAGTTTTTCTAGCTCCCTTTGTCTGAGATGGGGTAGTTGTAACCTTGGATTTTGAGCTTAAAACGCTTAATGCAATGGGGGGCTTGATTGGTTAGTGGTTGGGTTTAACATGGACAAATATACCGAAAATCATGGTCAATATGTCGAGCTATTTCTTATGTTTTAGTAATGTTAAATAATTTGGGATTTTTTTTACTTGGTTATGATCCTGTGTAGATTTCTTTTTTAGAGACGAAAAAGTCTTAACTGTGGGGATGTTTGATGTGTTGTAAAACACACTTATTTTCTGCACCTTTTATCGTCATTTTAATTTCTTAATTATATAATAAATAATGATTTCAACTTGTTTTAATATGATCTTACAAAGTTATTATTTTGTGTAGGTTACGAGTTTTAAAAGAGAAAATGACGGAGATTTGGAAGACATAAGAGGCTTTTATGATCAAGTTTTGAAGACCAAACTCAAGGCCCAACCCAAGCCACTAGGGGAAAGACTTTCACACAATATTATAACATAACATAAAAAAAAAAACCCTAACCCATTGTGAACTTCCGATCGGCAACCCCCCTAACACAAGAAAAAAATATTGTTCAAGCTTTTGGCGGCCAAGGGAAAAAGAAAAACAGCAAAAGGGAGTCGGGACAGCAGCTAAGGGTCGTTTCTTATCATATATCTCAGCCCCAATAAAGAGTATAACATCCATAAACTTTGTTTTATTGTTCAAGATTCATAACTCTTTTATTTTGATCTTTAAAGTTGAATTCTTTTGCAATTGAGTTAGGGACTGAGTCGTTATTGATTATAATTGATTGTTGAATGACTTGGATTATGTGTTTGATGATTAATATGATGTTTACATTGAGTTATAGTTGCTGTCCAAAAGTTATGATTGGCTAAACTTGTTAGTTCTACCTAGGTTTGATGATTATTGTTCGGTTTTGATGAGTTGATTGGATTGTTTGATCAATATGACTTGAATTGCTATTGAAAGTTTGGTTTAATGATGAATTAGGTTGTGTTTAGTGGCTGTGATATTATTGGTTTTATCTCATTATCTCGTACTTCGGTTAATTGAATTGGTTTTGATTGATAGTTGCATGTTCAATTCTTTACTTTGTGTTTAGAGTTTGTTTGCGGGGTGTACAACCGTAGGTTTATATTGAGATTGTTAATTGATTGAATTTAGCGGGTAAACATCTTCTTAGAGATCGTGTGGTGATAGGAAGTAAAGTCGTCTCATTGCTTTTACTTGTTAGGATTAGGATCGTGCGAGATCGGGTTCGGTTCTTGTCGGGTCTAGGTTCGTGAGCGATTAGTTGGTCAAGTTTGTGTTAAACCAAGTTGTTCCTCTATCCTTGGTTTCGTAGTATTTGTTTTCATTAGGTTCGTGTTTCGGTGACTCTGAGAGGAGAGTCGACATTAGGACACCTTAACTTTCGTTTCCCGGTTTGTTCTTAAAATCAATTAAGTGTAAGTTAGGGTTTGTTAGTGAGACCGAGAGGTGATCTAGATTTCTTAAGTGAACCTTAGTTGTGTCATCTTTAGATACCGGTGTCGTGAGATCATTCAATCCATTAGCTTGTTAGATCTTCAATTTGATTCTTACCTAGGTAGACGTTTTCTGCATTGTCAGTTAAGTTTCTAAGTTAGGAAAGTTTTGTCTGTCAATTTCGTCAGTCCAGTTAAGTAAGTTAAGTTAATTAATCTAGGTCAAGTAGTTTAATTTATTAAAAATCAATTAAAAATATTATTCTCAGGAAGGTATTTTCTAGGGTTTAGTGATCATAGGCGTTCTCACGTGTCCTTGTGTTTGATACTTGGCCTTCTTAGGTCTATACTACTTGTGACCGGTACACTTACCGGTTGTGTGTGGTGTTATTAGGAATTTCTGTTTTAAATTTAAAGCATAGTTGCGAGTCCCATGAAAGAGCCCTCATTAGACACACATCATCTATTAAAAAACACTATTGACCTTCATTCGTTATAAAAAATGATAGCGAATGGATTCTATTCATTGTGGCCAAACATAACGAATATAGATTAAATAAACAATTAAAAATGTAATTTTTCATTTTCAACTTCCATGAATTAAACAATAAATCGAAACCCGTTGTCCCGATGAATGTTACCATAAGAACTTTACCACTCGGGGTAAAACGCAATTCCTTAACGTGCTTTGCGTTCAAAACATATAAATTAAAAAAAATTAACTTAAAGCATATGAACCTAAAAGAATTAAATTAACAAATTAAATAATATAAAAATGGAAAAATCTTTTTGGTATTTTCTTTATCAAAAACAGTACCCTTTAGCTCGAAAATCGAAAATAAAGTAGAAATCAAAATAAAAACACAATATTTTTGGATTTTGTAATTTTTCGAATTAAAAACAATTAAAACTTAGACAATAAAAAATCTATTCTATGAAAGTAGTACATATTTTTGTGAGTTGAGCAGAGAATCATATTTACCAAATCTCCCTTCCACCTCATATTATATTTTAGCTTTATTATGATTGGCGTTAAGTCGGTCATTGATATTTTTGTCCACTTAAATCTTAGAACAAAACTTTCAAGCATTTTTGTGATTTGATTTAGGTTCAATTAAAGCACAGATTATCAGAAACTATCAGCATTTAATCTCGATTCAGACTCAATTTGACTTTTACTATGTCACCCCAACTTGACTTAAACCATTATGCCTGAAGATCAAAATTTATGTTTTATCAATTTGAATAAGCAGTCTAAGCTCATAATCCCCACTACAAGGTATACCCCCGTTATCAAGCAATACACCAAGCTTCCTTTACTAAAAGTGAGTATGCACAAGTTCATCTGTTGGCTTACAGATATTGTATCCTATGGGGTCTGTTTCTTAATGCTATTAAGATGCAAGCAAGGAAGGAACAAGTATGATTCACAGCGGATTTTGATCAAGTCAGTAATGAATTTGTACGAAGTACAACAGTGGTCAAGTTTATTGACTTATGGTTTGCTCTAAAAGCTACAGATTGATATCGAGGCAATAAACCGCATAAAGACTTACAGTGTCCAGAAACCGGATGCATCCCATCAATACAGGATTTGGGTCCATAAGACCATACACCGTTGAAGCGTTAACCATAAACTAGATGCATTTTATTTAGATTAAGAAATTTTGTGTTTGGTGATCAATCAGACATAAGGCTTGAGTATGACAGGCTATTACATTTCTGCCTTCAACATCGAGACTTTTGGAAGAGACCAACACCTCTTTCAAATTGGCAATTCTTATGTTTATATCACATACTTTACTCTAACGGTTTGTTTAAGACCTACCAATGCACCAATGTAGTTAATCACATAGCCTTTTAAGCTTATTTCTTTCTGGATATGGGACTAGATGATCAATGTACTATCATCTTCTCACTCTGCTTCAAAACGCATTTTTGAGAAGCATTTTTAATGTTTTTGAATTTTTGAAATATTTGAATGTTTTTGGATTTTCTCTATACAGACTGAAATTACAATATTTTTTGTATCACCCCCAAAATATTAAAAATATAATATTAAAGCTGTACAAACAAATATTTGATTATCCGAGCTTAAGGATATCAGCAATATTTTTCAATCCGTTTAGGACCAGGCAAAAAGTAAAAACGAGTTATATCAAAGACTTTGGTAAATAGATTAGCTTTCTGAAAATCTATGCATATTTTCTCCAGATCGATTAATTTCTTTATAAAACAATCACAGATAAAATGATATCGAAT